>NC_092096.1:25134316-25196816 GCF_045679555.1 Salvelinus alpinus
TGTCTTGTTGAAAAACAAATGATAGTCCCACTAAGCGCAAACCAGATGGGATGGCGTATTGCTGCAGAATGCTGTGGTAGCCATGCTGGTTAAGTGTGCCTTGAATTTTAAATAAATCACCGACAGTGTCACCAGCAAAGCACCATCACACCTCCTCCTCCATGCTTCACGGTGGGAACTACTCATTCAGAGATCATCCGTTCATCTACTCTGCGTCTCACAAAGACATGGCGGTTGGAACCAAAAATCTCAAATTTGGACTCATCAGACAAAGGACAGATTTCCTCCGGTCTAATGTCCATTGCTTGTGTTTCTTGGCCCAAGCAAGTCTCTTCTTCTTATTGGTGTCCTTTAGTAGTGGTTTCTTTGCAGCAATTCGACCATGAAGGACTGATTCACGCAGTCTCCTCTGAACAGTTGATGTTGAGATGTGTCTGTTACTTGAACTCTATGAAGAATTTATATGGGCTGCAATTTCTGATGCTCATAACTCTAATGAACTAATCCTCTGCAGCAGAGGTAACTCTGGGTCTTCCTTTCCTGTGGCGGTCCTCATGAGAGCCAGTTTCATCATAGCGCTTGATGGTTTTTGCGACTGCACTTGAAGAAACTTTAAATGTTCTTTGTGTCTTAACTGTCGTTTCTCTTTGCTTATTTGAGCTGTTCTTTCCATAATATGGACTTGGTCTTTTATCAAATAGGGCTATCTTCTGTATACCCCCCTACCTTGTCACAACAGAACTGATTGGCTCAAATGCATTAAGAAGGAAAGAAATTCCACAAATTAACTTTTAACGAGGCACACCTGTTAATTGATATGCAAAGCTGTCATCAATGCAAAGGGTGGCTACTTTGAAGAATCTCAAGTATAAAATATATTTAGAATTTTCTAACAGTTTTTTGGTTACTATATGATTCCATATGTTTTATTTCATAGTTTTGATGTCTTCACTATTATTCTACAATGTAGAAAATAGTAAAAAATAAATAAAAACCCTTGAATGAGTAGGTGTGTCCAAACGTTTGACTGGTACTGTAAATGTCCTTAGTAATTGTTCTAGGTAGGTAGGTAATAGTAATAGGTAGAAACATAGGAAGTGGTTACTGCATTATATACAGTTGAAGTCGGAAGTTTACATACACCTTAGCCAAATACATTTAAACTCAGTTTTTCACAATTCCTGACATTTAATCCTCGTAAGAATTCCCTGTCTTAGGGCAGTTAGGATCAACACTTTATTTTAAGAATGTGAAATGTCAGAATAATAGTTGAGAATTATTTATTTCAGCTTTTATTTCTTTCATCACATTCCCAGTGGGTCAGAAGTTTACATACACTCAAATAGTATTTGGTAGCATTGCCGTTAAATTGTTTAACTTGGGTCAAACGTTTCGGGTAGCCTTCCACAAGCTTCCCACGCTAAGTTAGGTGAATTTTGGCCCATTCCTCCTGACAGAGCTGGTGTAACGGAGTCAGGTTTGTAGGCCTGCTTGCTCACCCACGCTTTCAATTCTGCCCACAAATGTTCTATGGGATTGAGGTCAGGGCTTTGTGATGGCCACTCCAATACCTTGATTTTGTTGTCCTTAAGCCATTTTGCCACAACTTTGGAAATATGCTTGGGTTCATTGTCCATGTGGAAGACCCATTTGCGACCAAACTTGAACTTCCTGACTGATGTCTTGAGATGTTGTTTCAATATATCCACATAATTGTCCTTCCTCATGATGCCATCTATTTTGTGACGTGCACCAGTCCCTCCTGCAGCAAAGCACCCCACAACATGATGCTGCCACCCCGTGCTTCACAGTTGGGATGGTGTTCTTCGGCTTGCAAGCCTCCCCCTTTTTCCTCCAAACATAACGATGGTCATTATGGCCAAACAGTTCTGTTTTTGTTTCATCAGACCAGATGATATTTCTCCAATAAGTACGATCTTTGTCCCCATGTGCAGTTGCAAACCGTAGTCTGGCTTTTTTTTATGGCGGTTTTGGAGTGGTGGCTTCTTCCTTGCTGAGCAGCCTTTCAGGTTATGTTGATATAGGCCTCGATTTACTGTGGATATAGATACTTTTGTACCTGTTTCCTCCAGCATCTTCACAAGGTCCTTTGCTGCTGTTCTGGGATTGATTTGCACTTTTCGCACCAAAGTACATTCATCTCTAGGATACAGAACGCGTCTACTTCCTGAGCGGTATGACGGCTGCGTTGTCCCATGGTGTTTATACTTGCATACTATTGTTTGTACAGATGAACGCGGTACCTTCAGGTGTTTGGAAATTGCTCCCAAGGAGGTCTTGGCTGATTTCTTTTGATTTTCCCATGAAGTCAAGCAAAGAGGCACTGAGTTTGAAGGTAGGCCTTGAAATACATCCACAGGTACACCTTCATTTAAATCAATCAGAAGCTTCTTAAGCCATAACATGACTGTTTAAAGGCACAGTCAACTTAGTGTATTTAAACTTCTGACCCACTGGAATTGTGATACAGTGAATTATAAGTGAAATAATCTGTCTGTAAACAATTGTTTGAAAAATGACTTGTGTCATGCTCAAAGTAGATGTCCTAACCGACTTGCCAAAACTATTGTTTGTTAACAATAAATTTGTGGAGTGGTTGAAAAACAAGTTTTAATGACCCCAGCCTAAGTATATGTAAACTTCCGACTTCAACTGTATAGCCTGGGCCAGAGGTTTGGAGGTGGCCCTTGGGGCTTTCAGGTGAGTGAGAAAATAAGAGAATCGAAATGGCAAATTACCATGGTAAATTACCATAATTCTAGAGGGTGTTTCAACTTTTATTCAGTTGACATAACCTACCACAATACAGCTGTGTGTGTATGTTTCTGTGAGAAAACGTAGCATTCCACATTCCACATGATCAGCAGAACTACAGTACCCAGAGGGATTTGCAATTACCACTCTGGTGGTGCTACATGACCTTTTGTATCCCTCCGCCAGAGGACTGGTGCACAGAGGCAAACACACCCGGCCAATGTGACATTCAGGGCCTGTTTAACAAGAGGCAGTGTGCTTGGTCTCCATTGAAACAAGGCTTTATTTGTTCTAACAGTCCACGGGCCCACTTCGGTATCAGTTCATTTGGTTTTGATCATCTTTAAGATACATTATACATACAGTATCTGCTGGGTTAAAGGACTGGGTTAAATGCAGATTTGGAGTTGTATTATTAGTGATGGAGGTGTATTGTAGTTGTAGGTGTGTCGTACCTCCCAAGGCCAAGGTGGCTAGTGTAGGTGTTGGTCTTAGAGATCATGTCCCTTCGCTCTACCCCTACAGTCTCTTACCTCCTCCCCACGCTGAAACGTCAACCCCCTGTGAGCGAGGACGTAAGCTGTCGAAATGCAGCGGTGCTGGGTATAGAGTTTGATAGCCCCGTCTCCAGGAGACAACCAGATAGGGTGCCGCCAACGCCACCGCATCCCCCTGTGAGCTCTCAATACGCGGGGGGCTCCATTTGCCCTTGCCCACCTCTGCTCTGCCATGAGTCTATTTAGTCTGAATAAAGTGTAGCATGTATAGAGAAAGGTTTTTCATTGATTAATTATGTGCCATTAATGATATCTGAAGTCACAGTCATTAATCACATAACAACAGGTGGATTCATGTTGTACCCATGATCTATATACAGCCTGTAAGACACAATCTGCAGTATGTCCAGCTTGCTGAATATGTGTGACAGAGGGAGAGATGGAAGGAGAAAGGGCGGGAGGGAGGAGGGAGAGAAATCAAAGGCAGAGCGTGACTCATTGTTCGTTAAGGACGGATGATAAAAGATAAAATATCTAGTTTATTACATTATGAATAAATGTACATCAAAAGCCCCGATGGAAATGGCATCCATGTCATCCGTCTAGCTTAAGGGCAATACGGAGCTGAAACCCTCATGAAAAATCAATATGGACCTGCCAATAGTCATTCTTGTCACAGTTCCATTACCAAGCTTGCATAATAATCTAAAGCAGGGCTCCCCAACTGGTGGCCCGTGGGCCGAGGTTGGCACGCGGGGGTTTTTATTTGGCCCCCCAAGTTTACTGAGCAAAACATTTTCATTGTTGGACATAAAAGACTAACATAACAACAGACACCAGGAAATCAACTCCAAGTTATTTTAATTTGGGAAATCTGTTCCCAAATATTCCCACCGGGGCCTAAACATTCATTTTTGGTCCACCAGCCACTGTGTCAAGTAGATGAAAAAATCTGTCTCACTTTACTGACCTGTACCTGCTCCTCCAAAAATGAATAAGTTGAAGTGTACCTATGATAAAAATTACAGACCTCTACATGCTTTGTAAGTAGGAAAACCTGCAAAATCGTCAGTGTATCAAATACTTGTTCTCCCCACTGTATCAGCGCTTCACTCACAGTGCGCAAAGCTGTTGCTGCGCAAGGTGGGATGTAGGATTCAGATTTCTTTGTGCGATTAGCAGCTATGAAACAAAGCAGCAGAAATACTTTGAAAACAACCACATCAGCATTTTTCTGCTACAAATCGCACATTATGTTCATACTTGACCTTTGACTCTATTTTTATTCACAAATGCGAACATAATGCTCCACTGTAGAGCCCTGCAAATTGACCACCCGCCAACGTGGCTGGTGAAATAGACATTCTTACCCGACAATATCTAAATCTACCTGCATTTGGCGGGTGGCTGGTGTTCATTTCATGCCCTGATTCCCACGCATAATAGAGAGACGTGATCATACTGTATATAAATGTAAGCGAGGTTTGAAATGATTATGTTCTAATCAAATATTATATCTGTTTGGGCTTCTTGCAGTCAATTTGCAATCTACAAATGATTTGTAATTATCTTCCGGCCACCTGACCATCCACTCAATAAATAATGGTCCCGCAGTTGAATCTAGTTGATGATCCCTGGTCTAAAGCCTAGCCTACCATCCCAAAGTCCCTTCCTATGTTAGTCGCTCCTATCTTACAGTGCCTTTGGAAAGTATTCAGACCCTTTGACTTTTTATACATTTTGTTAGGTTACAGCCTTATTCTAAAATGTATTAAATTGTTTTTTTCTCCTCAATCTAAACACAATACCCCATAATGAAAAAGCAAAAACTGTTTTTTAGAAATGTTTGCAATTTTTTTTTTTTTTTTTTTATGAACTGAAATATCACATTTACATACTGAAATTATTAAGACCCTTTACTCAGTACTTTGTTCAAGCACCTTTGGCAGCGATTACAGCCTCGAGTCTTCTTGGGTATGAGACTATAAGCTTGGCATACCTGTATTTGGGGAGTTTCTCCAATTATTCTCTGCAGATCCTCTCAAGCTCTGTCAGGTTGGATGGGGAGCGTCGCTGCACAGCTATTTTCAGGTCTCTCCAGAGATATTCTATCAGGTTTAAGTCCGGGCTCTGGCTGCACTCAAGGGCATTCAGAGACTTGTCCCGAAGCCACTCTTGCGTTGTCTTGGCTGTCTGCTTAGGGTCATTGTCCTGTTGGAAGGCGAACCTTTGCCACAGTCTGAGATCCTGAGAGCTCTGGAGAAGGTTTTCATCAAGGATCTCTCTGTACTTTGCTCTGTTCATCTTTGCCTCGATCCTGACTAGTCTCCCAGTCCCTGCCGCTGAAAAACATCCCCACAGCATGATTCTGCCACCACCATGCTTCACTGTAGAGATAGTGCCAGTTTGCTCCAGACGTGACGCTTGGCATTCAGGCCAAAGAGTTTAATCTTGGTTTCCTCAGACCAGAGAATCTTGTTTCTCATGGTCTGAGAGTCTTTAGGTGCCATTTGGCGAACTCCAAGCGGGCTGTCATGTGCCTTTTACTGAGGAGTGGCTTCCGTCTGGCAACTCTACCATAAAGACCTGATTGGTGGAGTGTTGCAGCGATGGTTGTCCTTCTGGAAGGTTCTCCCGTTTCCACAAAGGAATTCTTGAGCTCTGTGAGAGTGACCATTGGGTTTTTGACCAAGGTCTTTCTCCCCAGATTGCTCATTTTGGCAGGTCGGTCAGCTCTAGGAAGAGTCTTGGTGGTTCCAAACTTCTTCCATTTAAGAATAATGGAGGCCACTGTGTTCTTGGGGACCTTCAATTCTGCAGAAATGTTTTGGTACCCTTCCCCAGATCTGTGCCTCAACACAATTCTGTTCGGAGCTCTACGGACAATTCCTTCGACCTCATTGCTTGGTTTTTGCTCAGACATTTACTGTCAGCTGTGGGACCTTATATAGACATGTGTGTGCCTTTCCAAATCATGTCCTATCAATTGAATTTACCACAGGTGTAGTCCAATCAAGTTGTAGAAACATCTCAAGGATGATCAATGGAAACAGGATGCACCTGAGGATGCACCTCAATTTCGAGTCTCACAGCAAAGGGTCTGAATAGATATGTAAATAAGGTATTTCTGTTTTTAAGGTTTTATATATTTGCAAAAATTAGCAAAAAACAGTTTTCGCTTTGTCATTATGGGGTATTATGTGTAGATTGCTGAGGAGATTTTTTTATTTAATCCATTTTAGAATAAGGTTGTAATGTAACAAAATGTGGAAAAGTTAAGGGGTCTGAATACTTTCCAAAGACACTTTAAGTGTTTAATCATTTCCATAACGAAAGGGAACATATTCCTCCATGACAAGCACTTCCTGGTGGAAATTACACATGCCTGCATACATAATGAGGCTGATTTAGATCTAATTTGCATACGAGCTACACCGCAAATGTGTTCAGCGGCTGATTAGCAGACTCCACCGAGAATCCACCTACAAGTGCTCTGTAATGAAACTCAGCTCATTCTGGGTGTGTAGACAACTAGACATTTCCCAACATATCTCTTCGTTCCAAGACCCATATGTTTGGGGAGATGAGGGGAACTGTGGAAGGTACCCAAGCTGCATGAGTACTGCTGGGGAGGAGTCATACAGCTGATTAGCCAAGTAGTGGCCTTTCACCCTTCAAGCAAAGCAGTGCTCGCTTTGAGACTGAATGGAAGCATAGTGTTTATAGTGAATTAAGAAGTCCATTTGTTGCGAAACATGCGCAAATGTGTTATGCCATCGAAGACTTGAACATACTTGCTCTTGTAGCTTTTAAGGACGTTTTCAAAACATGGGAATACTGTTTGTAGTCATAGGACTAAATAGGAATGGAAGACAAAGTAATTCTCCCTGCAACACCAAACTATGTAGGATGTACACAACCCCCAGTGAGAATGCTTTAGTTTTTAACCCAAAACGTTTCACAGGTAGAAAAAGAAAGAGTTTCTTCGGAAACTTCATGGGACGTCATGTTTAAGTAGGATGTCAAAACCCTCCTGGATATTTTACGGTATGATCAGGCCTGCTGAACAGAGCAGGCTTGGTGAGTGATCAGGCCTGCTGAACAGAGCAGGCTTGGCGAGTGATCAGGCCTGCTGAACAGAGCAGGCTTGGTGAGTATTCAGGCCTGCTGAACAGAGCAGGCTTGGTGAGTATTCAGGCCTGCTGAACAGAGCAGGCTTGGTGAGTGATCAGGCCTGCTGAACAGAGCAGGCTTGGTGAGTGATCAGGCCTGCTGAACAGAGCAGGCTTGGCGAGTGATCAGGCCTGCTGAACAGAGCAAGCTTGGTGAGTGACAAGGCCTGCTAAAATGTGTTGTAAAATGATGAGGCATGCATTCTGATGAGTGTTGCCTGTGATGTCTGTGGATGTCTCGTCCCCTCCCCCTGTTGGTTTCACCTTCGTCTCCAGTTCTAATCCCCCCCTTCTATGTTCAATGGCCGTCTAAAAGCACCCCTCCCTCTCTCCTTCACCCCCAGTGTTCAGTGACCCTTAGTGGTGCACAGTGGTTTGAGAGGGAGGCACGGGGGCCCTCTGACTCCTTTAGAACCACCAGGCTCCCCCAAAATAAACAACTGACCCACACCTCTCCTCTCAACTGACACCCTCACACCCCCCCTCTATCCACAGCCTCCCCCCACCTCTCCCACCTCTACACCAATGCTTCCAGCACCCAGTCTGAACTGGTCCCCCCAGCACCAGGGGGCGCACGTTCGCCCTCCCCCTCTCTTCCCCCACCCCCCACCCCACGCATGCCAGTTGTGATGTGGTGTCACCCAAAAAAAGAGAAGAGGGCTGAGGGAGCACTAGAAGGAGGCCAGTCTTATAACATTTGATGCTGTCTCTGGCTGTTTTCTAAACTAGGTGTCAATTCACAACAGGCTTCATACGTACCAGCTCAGCAGCAGCGGGAGCTTGCCCCGGAGCCCCGAGAGTGTTGGAGCCCTTCTTAACCACCGGGGGGAGCTCTTGCAGCAGCCGCAGCTTCAGTCAGCCGCCGGCACCCCCCTCCACCACCTGCAGCAGCTCCAGCCAATCAGCATGGGCGACCTTCGGACCGACACGCTCATCCAGTGCCAGCAGATTGTCAAGGTGATCGTCCTGGACAACAGCGGCCATGGCCGCGTGGAGGCCTTCCTCAGCCACACCCCCACCCACGCCCATCATCATCACCATGCCCACCACCACCAGGTCGTCCGATCGGCCGCCTCCACTCCTGTGAGGTCGCCAGAGAGCAAGGACGGTCACCAGCCCCCCTTACCCCCTCCTCCTCCCCCCTACAACCACCCCCACCAGTACATCCCCCCGGCGGACCCCCGCCTCAGCCTCCAGAGGACCCCAAGTGGCTCTCGAAGCCTGCTGTAAATAAGAGACCAATGAACCAATGACCCCCCCCCCTCACCCACCTGACCTCACCCCAACCTCACACCTCACTCCCAACCTCAGCCCAACCCCACCCACCCCGACCACGTCACTAACAGAACATATGTACATGCTATACATACAGAGACAGAGCTATAAAAAAGATAACACATCTATATGCATATATTTAAGGAAATAACGACAAAAGATGAATCGAGGTAAATATTTAAAAAGAGGTGTGGAGTAACGTCATGAGAATAATCCAAGTGAAAAAGAAGACGAATTTTACTTGATTCCATGTGTATTTTGAAGTATTATGTAGTTTTAACAAATTTCTATAACAGTTTTGTCAGTTTTAACTCTTTAAATATAGATAATATCATTGGTTTCTTTAGTTTTCTGGATGGGTCTTTAGTAGTTAACAAGGAAGGACGTAGTACAAAATCCAGCACCAACCAACTAGATTCAGATGGATTCCACAGACTATGTGAATGTCTTGGAGATTCACTCCAAGATTGAACTTAATCTAAGAACGACTTTTGTTCACTTTTACCATTCATATCCTAACCTCATCTCTACTATGTGTGTGTGCATTTGATTGACAATGACTGAACAATGTGTGTGCCAAAATTACGGAAATCTCCACCAAACGGACTACTTTGTACTCGGCTAGAAGAAAACTAGAAGAACTCAGAATCTCCTCCACTCTCACCTCGAGGAGTACCCTACATATAAAAATAATTACAGCTAGCGATATTTCAGTGCAACCTGTCTCCTTGTTTGCAATGTCTCCTTGTCTCCTTGTTTGCAATCCTTGTTTGGAATGTGGATTTATTCATTGAAATGGGAGAATGCTGTATCTCTATCTCCCCCCTCTCTCTCTCTCTCTCTCTCTCTCTCTCTCTCTCTCTCTCTCTCTCTCTCTCTCTCTCTCTCTCTCTCTCTCTCTCTCTCTGTCTCTCTCTCCCTCTCTGTCTCTCTCTCGTCTCTCTCTCTCTCTCTCGTCTCTTTCTGTCTCTCTCTGTCTCTCTCTCTCTGTGATCTGAGGAGGTGTGTTATTTGTCACTCTCTGTGATGTTGTTTTTCTTTATTTTCTATTATCAGGAAACACACTTCCACTGTCATCCTCCACAGATCCCCGTTCAGTTACTGTAGCTAAGGATGATGGCATATGAAGGCAAGGCAACCAATCAGAAGGCTTACTGCCAAACCAAAAGCCAATAACAGCCCAGGAAATAAGCTCTTTATTTGCTGTCGTCATTGTTATATTCAGCTCAGGAATTCTTGACGTAAATGTTCTGGAATGTTCTGGAATGGTTTAGATTGCACATTTATTGTATGCATGTGCTGTTATGCTGAGAGCATAACTAGGAACAGAAATAACTCCAGGCCCTAATCACAGCCAATAAGACTGGTATTTCCCACTATTCGCCCTTTGCCAGTCCGCAGATCTGTCTGCCAATACAATCCAACCAAAATTATTTCCCAGTGTATTTTGGAGTGCAACACACTCATTATGTTAAACATATGCACTGGATAAACATGACACTTGTAATTTCTCAATGCTGCTTCTTCTGTGTATCAAGATAGCCTTTTTATTTGACTTTTTAAAAGCTTAGTACTCCAATATTCACATCACTCATAACAGCACTCAAATGTTTTGTCTGTTATTTGCTCATCTGTATTGAAGGGGACAAGAATAATCTTAATCTCTCGCTTTTCGCTCAGCTTAGTTTGTTAAATATCAAATTGGGTTGTCGGAGAGGACAACAGAGTTATCTCCATCCATGTAAATGCTAAGGTCAACAAAATGTCATTTATCTGAAATAGTTCATCGACTGCTCTGGTCTGAATGTGCCCATGTTTAAAACATGAGCTACATTAGGTGGTGTGGAGTATGTATTCGGCTGGCCCTCCTGGCCTCCTCTCATCCAGCCCTGCCGCTAGTTCAGATAATTACCAACCTGCTGTGTGGAGGTCTGCATCTCATCTCCAATCTCAGTCTACTTCATCTGTGAGGAGCTCCTGGGAAAACAATCTATTGCACCACGCTGCTGTGGGGGCTGAGAGGTTGACTGTGGTGTGTGTGTGTGTGTCTGTGATATACCAAATGTGATATGTATCCCATATCTCCTGTGTGTGTGTGTGTGGAGATTGTCCCATGCCCACCGCAGCATCGTGACTCCCGCTCACCAAGAGGAGATCTCACACAAATCTCTTCAGCGGAGATCCTTCCCCTTTTTCTCTCTTTATTTAATGTGTCAGTTTCAATAGACACAAGGCTATGTTATATTAACTGCTGAAGGGTGTTTAAAACAGGGTTACATATTTCAAATACTTCACTGTGTCAGTGTCCCAAATAGCGCACTGTTCCCTCATAGTCCCCTACTTTTGACCTATAGGCCCTGGTCAAAATTAGTGCCATAGAAAGGGAATAGGGTGCCATTTGGGACGCCCTCTGTCTCTTTAGTGTTGAACAGCCTATGGCAAACCAGAGAGCTGTGTCTGTATCCATTTCACACTCTAAGAACAAGGTAATCTGTTTTCTCTTCCTTTAGTCGTTGTCAATTCAACATGTGGAGTGAATGTGATTCTTCAACCAGGCATGACATTGGTTTTGTATGTATAGGAGGCCTATTGATACTGTGATACATGCTTTCCCTTCAAAGTCAAGTTTGTTGTGCATGACTGAAGTTGACAGAGTGCAGCACAGGGGATAAATATGTCATTATTCTGTCCATTCACCCACAATGCATCAGAATGTGAGAAGCCTATCATTGTCTTTGTGGGTGAAAATGTGACTGTCTCCCACGAATGGAGTCTCAAGCAGCAAAAATGAGGTTTAGTGGAATTGATTGAATGCTACTGTAAGTTAGTTAAAATGACTAACCTTTTTCTTTGGATATAGACGAAAGGGCTCTGTGATGCTAAAAATGCACTGCTGTCATTTCGGGTGACACGTGGAACCCTTCCCTTCTGGGGGTTTTCTGTCACCTATGTTGTTCTATTGTCACACAATGAGGAAGGGAACGTTTTAGGAGGACGGACTTGTTGAATCTGGGCATAGGTTTTAACCATCACCTCCCTCGATTGGCTTTGAATCCCTCTTTACCTGTCTTTTGTTCTGCAGTATATCAACATGCTATTAAAGATGGTTTCAGTCTATTTACCATACTGGATGTCTCCTGTTCTTTCCCTCTGTTGTGCTGTATGACTGGGTATAGTACACACAACGTTCTATTACACTGTATCAGAGTCACCTTTATTCTCCCAAGTACATTTACACATACCCACAATGCAATGTGCCTCAGTGAGAAGGTGCAGCCAGCAATAGACAATATCCAAGCGGAATACAGACACAAGTCAACATAGACATCATACAGAATGTACAATATCAGAACAGTAAACCTAAAACTCTGGAGTGTAGGCTGATTACAGTGAGAATATACCATTTACAGAGGGGCTATATCTATATAAGCATAGGGAGGGATGCTGCCGTGGTGAATATATTCAGTGCATTGACAGTGAAAGATGGGGTGTCCGGGGTGGGCAGGGTGGGCGATGATCTTACCTGCACTCTTCCTTGTCCTGAAGGCGTGCAGGTCCTTGATGGATAGCAGGTGACAGAAGATGTGCTGCAGTTGGCGTGTGCAGCGGGCAGACACAGACCCAAACCAGACGGTGATAGTACAAGTGAGGATGATGGATGTGCAGAACTTAACCAGTTTCCTCAGCTGGCGCAGTATGTGAGTAGGTAGAGTACACACAACGTTCTATGAAACTGTATGTGAGTGACTATAGTACATAACATGTTCTAGTACTGTAAAATATACCTCCAGTTCACTAGTTGAGGCTGAGAGGACCAAGTGACCTGATCAGGAAAACCTTTGGAACCAAGTTCTAGCCGATAACTAGAGCCAATACCCACTAGGCACACACTAGTTGAATCAATGTTTCCACTTTATTTTAATGAAATTACATTAAATAAATGTTAATAAATGTTGAATTGACGTCTGTGCCCAGTGGGTAGTTTATTCTGGTCAGGTTAGGCGAGGAATTACTCCTGGCAAGTGAGTGGCTTCTCCCACTGTGTCCATTGTTTTTTGTGTCCCAAACGGTGTCCCATGTTTTAGGAGTACTGGAAAGGAGATATCAGAGCTCTCTGCAGAATGTCAGCTGTTGTGGCTGCCTGACTAATGTGCTAGTTAAGTAGAAACACTAAATGGCTCTCACAACGCAACAGATAAACAGAGGAGAGATAAACAGCTCTCTCCTCTGAGTGCATGTCCGTTCCATTTGTAGAGATTATTCAAATTCAAGTGTATTGACCTTTTTGTATTGTGAGAGATGGTATACAGCAGGCCTATCTGTGAAAAGGGAGGGTAACATAAAAGAGTTGACACTCGATTAAATGTATTTTGGTGGTTATGTTTGCTTTTATTGAACTGAAAGGATACCCAACCAAATCCCTTCTCATAGTACACATGAGACATTTTAATTTGTTTTACTCCTGGCTTGTACAGTACCTTTATATAGGGCTACTTTATACAGTACATTATTCAGCACATTGTGTTTCATTTCATACACTATTACAGCATTTGGACACAGAATAATATTTACAGTTCAACACTATTGAAAACGAACACAGTATCTTCACGTAAGGGCCAGTTATAAACATTTAAGAAATGTTAATATATTGTACAAACCGTTATTTATAGTACAAACTGTTATATCAAACGCTGAACTGGTGAACGCTACCTCTAATCAATATGTACTGTATACAGCATCGTAGAAGAAACAGCCATAACACATTCAAATTATTATTATTTTTTTCAATTTATTCAGATACTTTACAAAATGCTTTGTATTTGTTCGTAAGCCAAAGTGGGCCACAATGACTTTGTATAGATCTGAAAAAGTTGGTGTCACCTTATGAATTGTATACAGCTGTGTACCATAGAAGAAAAAACATTGTATTGTTCAATAATACAGTCCATTATATTATGTGACCATTCAGTTCCAGAGGATACATATGGAATGGAAGCATTTTGGCCAGGGCATCTCCCATGATGCCTCTCTCTGTCTGAATACTGGGGTGTATTCATTAGAGCAAGACCGTAGCAAATAGTTTCAAAACATTTCGCAACGGAAATCGTTCACTCCTAACGGAAACAAGAGTTTCTATTGGACAAATTCAGGTAGGTCATTCCCCATTTCATTCTGTTTGCTTCTGTTGGCTTTCATTTGGTTCGTTTGGTTCGTCATTTGGTTCGTTCCTAGTGAATACACCCCTGTGTTGACTAGGTGTCCGGCATAGTCAGGAATTCTGGGTGGAAGTTGCCTGTAGGAAACAGATCTAGGATCGGTTTACCCACCCAAAAATCCTAATCTTATCCATTAGGGGGAAAATGCTAAACTGACCTTAGATCAGTGCCCATGAGTCAACTGTATCCTATTCCCAGTTAGACGGCGGCGTCGCCCACACTTCCTGTGTGTGAATTCTGGTGTGTGACGGCAGCATGTTCACAAGGTGCGCTGGTGGTCATCTTGTGCCAACGCTGTTCAGGACAGACAGGGAACCAGCAATGAGGGATACTTTCAACTACAGTTTAAAGGCGATTTCTCATAATACTTTCAACCAGACCTTGTTTCAAATAGCCTTTGAAATACTTAAAATATGTTGAGGGTTTGTTTGAGCCCACCTGGAATTCCAGTTGGGTAGTGTTTGCCCATCTTTTGGGACTATTCTATTGGTTCATGGTGCCAGGCAAGATCAGTCATGCACAAATGCCATTTGAACCCAGGTCTGCTTTTGACTACATTATAAAAGGTAATCTTTTCCATTATAAAATGGGGCTTTTTGATAAATTACGTTTTATAGCTAGAGCAATTTATTCATTCTTCTCATATGTGAAAGAGGTGGAGTGAGGGGAAAACCGGAGAGAAAGGAAGAGGTGTATAAAGAGACGAAGGCCGTGTTTGAAAGCATCAATTCTATTCAGTAGCTGATCACCGACTAAGCAGACTGACTGGTCTACAATCATATTAAAACGTTATTAATGATCCAAGGTTATTTGTAGATCAGTCAGTCTACTCAGTTGGTGGTCAGAGACTGAGCAGAATTGATCCTCTCAAACTCGACCAGAGACTGACAAGAGTGAAGGGACACAGAGAGAGAGAGAGAGAGAGTGAGTAAGGGGACATAGAGAGATTGAGGGGACAGAGAGAGAGGGGGGGAGAGGGGACAGAGAAAGAGAGAGAGAACAGAGAGAGGGGGGCAGAGAGAGAGATATATAGAGGGGACAGAGAGAGAGAGAAACAGAGGGGACAGAGAGTGATGGGGGCAGAGAGAGAGAGAGACAGTGACGGGGACAGAGAGAGAGAGTGACGGGGACAGAGAGAGACAGTGAGGGGGACAGAGAGAGAGAGAGAGTGACGGGGACAGAGAGAGAGACAGTGAGGGGGACAGAGAGAGAGAGAGAGTGACGGGGACAGAGAGAGAGACAGTGAGGGGGACAGAGAGAGAGAGAGAGTGACGGGGACAGAGAGAGAGAGAGAGTGACGGGGACAGAGAGAGAGACAGTGAGGGGGACAGAGCAAGGGGGGGGGGGGCAGAGAGAGAGTCATAGAGGGAGATATAAAAGATAAATAAAAAATCTAATGGAACAGAGTGAGAAAGAACCAGAAAGAAAGAACAACTGAGAGAGGTAGAGATGTCTAGCCAGTCCCCAATCTGTCTCTACCCCTTCCCCGTAGCATGAGAGAGGTAGATGTCTAGCCGGTCCCCAATCTGTCTCTACCCCTTCCCCTTAGCATGAGAGAGGTAGATGTCTAGCCGGTCCCCAATCTCTCTCAACCCCTTCCTCTTAGCCTGAGAGAGGTAGAGATGTCTAGCCGGTCCCCAATCTGTCTCTACCCCTTCCCCTTAGCATGAGAGAGGTAGAGATGTCTAGCCGGTCCCCAATCTGTCTCTACCCCTTCCCCTTAGCATGAGAGAGGTAGAGATGTCTAGCCGGTCCCCAATCTGTCTCTACCCCTTCCCCTTAGCATGAGAGAGGTAGAGATGTCAAGGCGATCCCCAATCTGTCTCTACCCCTTCCCCTTAGCATGAGAGAGGTAGATGTCTAGCCGGTCCCCAATCTCTCTCAACCCCTTCCTCTTAGCCTGAGAGAGGTAGAGATGTCAAGGCGATCCCCAATCTCTCTCTACCCCTTCCCCTTAGCCCCAACCCTCGATATTTGCAGTATATTTGTATAGTGGAAACAATATGGTGCAAGCATCTACCTATCCAGACCCTACAGACATGCTATTATGGAGGGCTTAGGGCCAAAGGGAAGGATATGGAGCACAGTGGGATCTGCTGGTTGACTGTGTACCTGTTTGATGCCGCCCTTGGAGGTGCAGAACATGTAGATGACATAGCCCGGCACAAGAACCATGGATGACAGAGACATGACCCAGCCAATCCCCTGCCCCCACGCCGGGTACACGTACTTCCCCAAGGTCAGGGGGGTCATCTCAATGGCACTGAAGGTAAACACTCCCTGCACACACAGAAACATTTGCATTAGGTGAGGTAATCGGTGATGCTCCAGGCCGACTACATCGTAGATGTATACCAGACCTCCCAATAATAACCTGACCAGGGACTGCGGTTGAAAATTAGCCGGCAGGCTAAAACCGGCACTTCTACTGAAACGTTGATTAATGTGCACTGTCCCTGTAAAAATAAATAAACTCAAAAACAAAACACCGACCGGCGAGATAGGACAAGCTGACAAAATGGGACAAGTCGGCATGCCGGCCAGATAGGACAAGTTTGACGGCTGGCCAGATAAAACAAGCCGGCCAGATGGGACAATCTCTTGTCCTATCTGGCCAGTCAGGTAAGACAAATCAGCCTGGACAAGTTTGGCCAGCCAGTCAGATAGGATAAGTTGGCCAGACAGCACAAGTCAGCCCGGACAGGTAGGACATGTTCGGCCAGCCGGCCAGATAGCATAAGTTCAGCCAAATAGGTTAAGTTGGGCCAGTTAGTAAGTGATTAACTGAGTAGGGGAGCGCAGTACTCCATCACAGTCAGAATAACGATAGCATCCCATAGATGTGTCTAGAACATTGATCTTCCCATGTTGATACAGCCCTATGGGCCACTGTGAAAACTTCATGCACTACATGCCTTTTCTCAGGACTAACTCCTCCACAGATTTAATCTGGACAGAGACTGATTGTGAACACTGAGTAGTGTTGTAACTGTCATAGTGTTGTTCTATTGTCCCATTTCTTACTTAAGCAATACTTCACTTCATATGTCTGGCAGCTGTGTTTTTTGTATTGTTTTGTGTGTGATTTTGTTTCGTACTAAATGGTAAAAGAAAATCCATTAAAATAAAATACACGTATACTGAACAAAAATATATATGCAACATGCAAAGTGTTGCTCCCATGTTTCATGAGCTGAACGCAGGAACTTTCCATACACACAAAAAGCATATTTCCCTAACATTTTGTAGACAAATTTGTTTACATGCCTGTTAGTGAGCATTTCTCCTTTGCCAAGATAATCCATCCACCTGAAAGGTGTGGCATATCAAGAAGCTGATTAAACAGCATGATCATTACACAGGTGCATCTTGTGCTGGGGACAATAAAAGGCCACTAAAATGTGCAGCTTTGTCACACAACACAACGCCACAGATGTTGCAAGTTTTAAGGGAGCGTGCAATTGGCATGCTGACTGCAGGAATGTCTAACAGAGCTGTTGCTAGAGAATTGAATGATAATTTCTCTACCAAAGTTTTTTTAGACAATTTGGCAGTATGTCCAACCGGCCTCACAACCGCAGACCATGTATATGGCGTCTAGTGGGTGAGCGGTTTGCTGATGTCAACGTTGTGAACAGAGTGCTCCATGGTGGCGGTGGGGTTATAATATGGGCAGGCACAAGCTACGGACAATGAACACAATTACATTTTGTCTATGGCAATTTGAATGCACAGAGATACCGTGACGATATCCTGAGGCCCATTGTCGTGCCATTCATCACCCGCCATCACCTCATCTTTCAACATGATAATGCACGTCCCCATGTTTCAAGGATCTGTACAAAATTCCTGGATGCTGAGAAAAATGTATACATTATGCACTATATAGGAAATAGGATGCCATTTGGGACGTAACCAGTGTTTCTGAGATACAGGGTTAAGTAGGATTTCCCTGAGGATTTAAACACATTGAAAACCAATGAGAAGCCTGAATGGAAATGGCAGTTACCAGGCAGATTGCTGGAGTGAAGAACTTCCAGCAGAGCTTCCACCAGCCGCAGGGCCGATAGCCAATCATCTCTTCAATGTCCCCATAGAACTTATCAGCTCCTAAGACAGAGCGAGAGAGCGCATTGAACAAACTACACAAGGTGACGATTTATAGGTTATATGTCAAGACAGCCCAAATGTTATCTGTCCCAAGTGGGACTGTTGATGTGCTTTGAGTTAGCTAGGCAGCCAGCTGTTGTTGACTTACTCAGTGAAGTGAAAACTTGGATAAGCAATAACTTTTTAAAACTAAATTACAACAATACTGAGATCATGCTCATGAGCCCCAACTCCCTCATCAAGAAACGTGGTCAACTTAGCATGACAGGGTTAGTGGAAAATAATAAAGGAAAATATATTTTTAAAAGATATGTACTGTATGTATATATACAGTACCAGTCAAAAGTTTGGACACAAGAAGTCATTGTCTTTATTTTTTTAAATGTTCTACATGGTAGAATAATAGTGAAGACATCAAAGCTATGAAATAACACATGTAGTAATCAAAAAGGTGTTAAATCAAAATATATTTTATATTTGAGATTCTTCAAAGTAGAATCTCAAATATAAAGTAGTGTGCAAAGCTGCCTTGATGACAGCTTTGCACACTCTTGGTATTCTCTCAACCAGCTTCATGAGGTAGTCACCTGGAATGAATTTCAATTACAGGTATGCCTTGTTACAAGTACATTTGTGGAATTTCTTTCCTTCTTAATGCGTTTGAGCCAATCAGTTGTGTTGTGACAAGGTAGGGGTGGTATACAGAAGATAGCCCTATTTGGTAAAAGACCAAGTCCATATTATGGCAAGAGCAGCTCAAATAAGCCAAGAAAAATTACAGCCCATCATTACTTTAAGACATGAAGGTCAGTCAATCCGGGATATATCGAGAACATTGAACATTTCTTCAAGTGCAGTCACAAAAACCATCAAGCGCTATGATGAAACTGGCTCTCATGAGGACCGCCACAGGAAAGGAAGACCCAGAGTTACCTCTGCTTCAGAGGATGACTTCGTAAGAGTTAACTGCACCTCAGATTATAGTCCAAATAAAGGCTTCACAGAGTTCAAGTAACAGACCCATCTCAACATCAACTGTTCAGAGGAGACTGTGTGAATCGGGCCTTCATGATTGAATTGCTGCAAAGAAACCACTACTAAAGGACAACAATAATAAGAAGAGACTTGCTAGGGCCAAGAAACACGAGCAATGGGCATTAGACCGGTGGAAATCTGTCCTTTGGTGTGATGAGTCCAAATTTTTTATTTTTGGTTCCAACCACTGTGTCTTTGTGAGACGCAGAGTAGATGAACGGATGATCTCCGCATGTGTGGTTCCCACCGTGAAGCATGGAGGAGGAGGTACAATGGTGTGGGGGCTCTTTGCTGGTGACACTGTCAGTGATTTATTTAGAATTCAAGACACACTTAAAAAATATATTTTGATTTGTTTAACACTTTTTTGGTTAATACATGATTCCATATGTGTTATTTCTAAATGTACAGTTGAAGTCGGAAGTTTACATACACTTAGGTTGGAGTCATTAAAACTAGTTTTTCAACCACTCCACCAACTGTAGGTTTGGCAAGTTGGTTAGGACATCTACTTTGTGCATGACACAAGTCATTTTTCCAACAATTGTTTACAGACAGATTATTTCACTTATAATTCAATGTATCACAATTCCAGTGGGTCAGAAGTTTACATACACTAAGTTGACTGTGCCTTTAAACAGCTTGGAAAATTACAGAAAATGATGTAATGTCTTTAGAAGCTTCTGATAGGCCAATTGACATCATTTGAGTCAATTGGAGGTGTACCTGTGGATGTATTTCAAGGCCTACCTTCAAACTCAGTGTATCTTTGCTTGGCATCATGGGAAAATCAAAATAAATCAGCCAAGACCTCAGAAAAAAATTGTAGACCTACACAAGTCTGGTTCATCCTTGGGAGCAATTTCCAAACACCTAAAGGTACCAAGTTCATCTGTACAAGCAATAGTACGCAAGTTTAAACACCATGGGACCATGCACCTGTCATAATGTTCAGGAAGGAGACGCGTTCTGTCTCCTAGAGATGAACGTACTTTGGTGCGAAAAGTGCAAATCAATCCCAGAACAACAGCAAAGGGCCTTGTGAAGATGCTGGAGGAAACAGGTACAAAAGTATCTATATCCACAGTAAAACGAGTCCTATATCGACATAACCTGAAAAGCCGCTCAGCAAGGAAGAAGCCACTGTTTCAAAACCACCATAAAAAAGCCAGACTACGGTTTGCAACTGCACATGGGGACAAAGATCGTACTTTTTGGAGAAATGTCCTCTGGTCTGATGAAACAAAAATAAAACTCTTTGGTCATAATGACCATCGTTATGTTTGGAGGAAAAAGGGGGACACTTGCAAGTCGAAGAACACCATCCCGGGGGTGGCAGCATCATGTTGTGGGGGTGCTTTGCTGCAGGAGAGACTGGTGCACTTCCCAAAATAGATGGCATCATGAGGCAAGACATCAGTCAGGAAGTTAAAGCTTGGTCGCAAATGGGTCTTCCAAATGGACATTGACTCAAGCATACTTCCAAAGTTGTGGCAAAATGGCTTAAGGACAACAAAGTCAAGGTATTGGACGGGCCATCACAAAGCCCTGACCTCAATCCTATAGAACATTTGTGGGCAGAACTGAAAAGCGTGTGCGAGCAAGGATGCCTACAAACCTGACTCAGTTACACCAGCTCTGTCAGGAGGAATGGGCCAAAATTCACCCAGCTTATTGTGGGAAGCTTGTGGAAGGCTACCTGAAACGTTTGACCCAAGTTAAACAATTTAAAGGCAATGCTACCAAATACAAATTGAGTGTAAGTAAACTTCTGACGCACTGGGAATGTGATGAAAAAAAAAAAGCTGAAATAAATAATTCTCTCTACTATTATTCTGACATTTCACATTCTTAAAATAAAGTGTTGATCCTAACTGACCTAAGACAGTGAATTCTTACGAGGATTAAATGTCAGGAATTGTGATACACCTTAGCCAAATACATTTAAACTCAGTTTATGTAAACTTCCGACCTCAACTGCATATGTCATCATGTTTAGTGTTCTCCATGGTTAGTCTGTCATCATGTTTAGGGTTGTCCATGGTCAGTCTGTCATCATGTTTAGGGTTCCCCATGGTCAGTCTGTCATCATGTTTAGTGTTCTCCATGGTCAGTCTGTCATCATGTTTAGGGTTCTCCATGGTCAGTCTGTCATCATGTTTAGTGTTCTCCATGGTCAGTCTGTCATCATGTTTAGGGTTCTCCATGGTCAGTCTGTCATCATGTTTAGGGTTCTCCATGGTCAGTCTGTCATCATGTTTAGGGTTCTCCATGGTCAGTCTGTCATCATGTTTAGGGTTCTCCATGGTCAGTCTGTCATCATGTTTAGGGTACTTATACTTATTTTATGATGTGATTTTATAACTGTTGATCCTTCTGGTTTTCTTGTGTATGTAAAGAGACTGTATTATTAGTATTAACTGTAGACATACACATGAATCATGTTTAAACAGGATGTATGCTTGTAGAAAACAACAATGATAGATCCTATATTTTCCTAATGGTATAGAAGCTTACTGTGTCCTACCATAGAACCAGGAAATCGAGATGGTTTCGAAGAAGACGAGGAAGAGGAGGCACATCCCGCTGGCAGAGTAGTAATCAAACAGCTTGAAGACGTACAGACCACCCTGGGGAAGCATCGCAGCCATAGAGGATTGTTCAAAGGCTCAACACACACACACACACACACAAACACACACACACACACACACACACACTGTGTTACCTGTGTAATGTTGGAAAAGCCGATGAGGAAGGAGATTAGACAGATGCCGAGGATAAAGACCTTCTTCCTCTTCCTCAGCACCATGGGGAACTCATCCATCAGAGCTGTGACGAAGCCCTCCACGGTACAGAACTACAGGCAGAGCACACAGGTTAACACACACACGTTGGTTCACTCAGGTCTTGCACCAGAGAACTCTAACAGGCTGCCAACTTCTGCAGGGTCACCTGCACGCTTCTGTTGAAAATGAAAATAACAGTGGTAATTCTATGTAACGTCTACTCAGTAGCAACAAGCCACTTGTAACATATCTACCTGCCGTTCTGTTATTCTCTTTGTTCTGCTGTAATGTTGGCTTGTCTGTTGTCTGTCTGGTTCTCACCACTAACACCTCTCTTCCCTTGCTAGTTATCTGGGTGTCAGGTGACTCTAGGTGGGATCCTCACCTGGCTGTCTAGCCCCAGCATCATCAGCATGGAGAAGAACAGGATGGCCCACAGGGAGGACATGGGCAGCTGAGTCACGGCCTGGGGGTAGGCCAAGAACGCCAAGCCTGGGCCTTGAGTTAGACACCACACCAATCACAGTGAGCTAAGTCTAGGCCTTAAGTTAGACCCCAAACCACATCATTGAGCCTCAGCCCACATTGCATAATCACACTTCACTGCACACCTCAAATGGACACATTAATGCACACCATGATAATTATTGTACCATATGAAATCTCTTCTGTTGAATAAAAAGTGTATGTTTTACTTCCATCCTGTATTGTATCTTACATTTATCTAAGAAACCAATCATTTACTTGGCATCAATTGATGAGTTGATTAGGATCACTATTACCCCTTTTATCTTATGTCAGAAGAAGTGCTGCTGATTTTAATTCTTCCCCTCTAATCAGCGACTAATTCAGGCCCTTGGGCACAAGTTGAGTGGAGTCTGTGGCCAATCAGTGGCATTAATCAATTCATTACTTTTACTGTATCAAGAAGAAGATAACCAGTGACACAATGACACTATAGTTCACGTGTCAAACTCATTCCATGGAGGGCTGAGTGTCTGTAGGTTTTCACTCCTCTCTTGTACTTGATTGATGAATTAATGTCACTAATTAGTAATGACCTCGCCTCACTTGGTTGTCTAGGTCTTCATTGAAAGGAAAACCCAAAAACCCACAGACACTAGGTCCTCCGTGGAATGAGTTTGACTCCCCTGCTAAAGAGTCTGAACACCCTCTATATTTTATTTAGACATTGTCCTTTCCAGCACTGTTTCAGAAACTATACTGGATGTGTAATTAGACCAGGTCCGTACAACTCGGTTTGACTCTGTGGTGTTAATCAGGAACAGCAGACTCCGACGTCAATAACAGTGAATGTTGCAGTAGGGAGCTAACTGCACTGTACCGGAGGCAGCTAGCTCCTGGACAGGCTTCTTGGTGATGTACGACATGAAGCCCACAATGGAGAAGATGACGAAGCCCGCAAACATGCTGGTGAAGGAGTTTATACAGCACACGATGAGGGAGTCCCTGACAGGAGAGAAAAACACAACCCATGTTTGGTATTGGTAAGTAGACAGGACACCATAATGGAACACCACAGAAGAAAGAAACAAGAAAAAGGACAGAACAAATTAAAGCAAATAGAGGAAAGAGGGAGTGGAACCCAGAAGTATAGAATCAAAGCAAATAGAATGGTTCCATCATCTAGGTTTTTAACATGTAACAGAGGTGGTTTGATGAGCCTTACCTGAAGATGTGCGTTAGCTCCCTGAGAAAATTCTTGATGCACACATGAGACCCAGGTTTGAAACCAGTGGGTCACTAACAGGGGCATAAGGCATAAAGGAGAGGCTGTGGGGGTAGCTTACCTGTACACATCGTTGTTGAAGGAGTTGTAGCTTCCCAAGGCGATGAGCGAACCCAGACCCAGTCCATAGGAGAAGAAGATCTGAGTGGCAGCGTCCAGCCACACCTGGGGAGTAGTCAGACAAACACACACACATTATTTAAGGACAGTTTTCACTTTTCAAGACATTAAACATATCTTATTTTTCCTGTTGACATTTCAGTGTGTGCATAGACATATGGTCTGTGAGTGTGTGACTCTTAGGGGCCACCGTACCTCAGACTTGAGGAGTTTGTTGAAGTCGGGGGTGATGTAGAAAAGAATGCCCTCCTTGGCCCCGGGGAGAGTGACCCCACGAAAAAACAGGATGAACAGCATGAGGTAGGGGTACGTGGCAGAGAAATAGACCACCTGAATAACAGATAGGGGACAGAGAAATAGACCACCTGAATAACAGATAGGGGACAGAGAAATAGACCACCTGACTAACAGATAGGGGACAGAGAAATAGACCACCTGAATAACAGATAGGGGACAGAGAAATAGACCACCTGAATAACAGATAGGGGACAGAGAAATAGACCACCTGACTAACAGATAGGGGACAGAGAAATAGACCACGTGAATAACAGATAGGGGACAGAGAAATAGACCACCTGAATAACAGATAGGGGACAGAGAAATAGACCACCTGACTAACAGATAGGGGACAGAGAAATAGACCACCTGAATAACAGATAGGGGACAGAGAAATAGACCACCTGAATAACAGATAGGGGACAGAGAAATAGACCACCGGAACAACAGATAGGGGACAGAGAAATAGACCACCTGAATAACAGATAGGGGACAGAGAAATAGACCACCTGACTAACAGATAGGGGACAGAGAAATAGACCACCTGAATAACAGATAGGGGACAGAGAAATAGACCACCGGAACAACAGATAGGGGACAGAGAAATAGACCACCTGAATAACAGATAGGGGACAGAGAAATAGACCACCTGAATAACAGATAGGGGACAGAGAAATAGACCACCGGAATAACAGATAGGGGACAGAGAAATAGACCACCTGAATAACAGACAGGGGACAGAGAAATAGACCACCTGAATAACAGACATGGTGTGTTGGTGAGGAGTGAAAAGGTGGGTAGTTGACTAACAAAAAAAAACAAATGAGGGTGAACTTCCAGCCTCAATGGTACATGAGCAGACTGAAACATTCCCCACTAGGGACTGAAACATTTTACTTCCTGCTCGCCTTCCTCTCCTGACAGAGATCTGTGAACGTGCTTTGCACTTTGTCAAATAATGATTGTGTTTAATTGGTAAATTCCATCAAGGCCAGGGCCTTGGGGGAGTTAATTTTCTGCTTTATGCAGTTCACATTAAATTCCAATTACCCTCGGAGCAGAATGCGAAGATGTGTTCCTTGCTCATACATTTATTTTCTTAAAAGTGAGCGTTAATTTAACACCCCCTAACTCGACAAAGTTGTTAATGCATTTTTTTTTGCTAGGTTACCGTCATGGAAGGAGGCTGTGGCCTGCTGCATGTATCAGGGTTGAACTTTAGTATATGATGTTGCTGAAATGGATTTAGCCGTTCTATCAATTGTATTGTGGTTGATGTGTCTTACAGGTGACGAGAGTTTTCATTAAATATCTTTTGCCAGAGAGAGAGAGAGAGAGAGAGAGAGAGAGAGAGAGAGAGAGAGAGAGAGATGGAGATGTGCCAGATGGAGTGCCAGAGAGAGAGAGGAGACACCCAGACATAAGGAGACCGAGACGAAAGCACCAAGACAGAAAAAGAGAGAGAGAAAGAGACATGAAAGAGAGAGAGTAATAATAAGAGCAGGCCTGACCTTCCCTGTCCACTCCACTCCTTTCCAGATAGAGAAGTAGACCAGGATCCAGGACAGAGCCAGAGTTCCAGCCAGGGGCCAGCGCACCTCACCAGGCTCCTCCAGACCACTGGACATCTGGTGCATGTTCCGCCTGGCGGACACACACACATACCGGTCAGTGCAGTCACACACACACACCGGTCAGTGCAGTCACACACACCTGGATCACACACATACTTTCGGACAGGTTATACACACACATGATCACACGCACACATACAGACAGACAGGCCACACACAAACAAACAGTTATGCACACTCTCAGGTCAACCACACACACATTTAATATACACACACGTATGTTCCACCTTTGACCCCATGCTTTTCACACGACTCAGTGAACAATTATAGAAGTTTAACACTAGAAATGCCTGGACTCCAGGGACCCCACTTCCAGCCAATGACGTGTCTTTTGGATGTCAACAACCTAACAGTCTAATAAATACATTTCATGTATGCTATCGGAAAAACAATCATTTGGTTATATTTATGAAGGTCATTAGTATATATATATTTTTTTTTTCAAAGAACATAATAGCGTTTTCATTATTTTAGATTAATGTAGGCTAGATGTAAAAATGAAAAACCATTAGAAACCCCACAATTCAAGTGTTAAAATAAATGATTTGACGTACTCCCAGAACTCAGTGACGGCGCTGGTGAGGTTGGTGGTGTCTGTCAAACTGTAGTTGGAGAAACATTTCTCTGTGTTCCACGGGTTATCACAACCCTCCCACGGCAAATCCTACAGAGAGATAGAGACAGGGATGGATGGAGAGAGATGGAGAGACAGAGGGGGAGAAAGAAAGGAGAGAGGGGGTGTCATTGTGTCATCCAAAGAGACAAACAGGAAGACAGAAAGAGACGAGAACAAGGAGTTGAGGGGGGAAACAGAAAGACAGACAGACAGACATAAGATTGGCACCAACATGCATTAGCATTGTCCATTGCATAAAGGAGAACATTGGAGAGCAGAGAGCTATTTAACTCATACAGTCGGGTAGTAATCAATGATGTATGGTAGTAGCCTCCTCCCCAGGCTCAGAGCTGGCTGGTACAGGAGACTATTATGGTAGGAATCTGATGTTTTATGATGGAGTGAGTAACTTGTGTCACCTTTGTCCTGTCCTCTACTGCCTGCTTGTATTTATTTGTATGTGCTGTTAGTTTGTCATAGGAGCCATTCCACACAAGAAGCTCCCTCAAGAAAATAGAGTAATTTGAATTGAAGTCAATGGGTTCAGGGTTTTCATTGTCATGTAGAAACTAAAGGTCTTTCCACCTTGTCTAATTGCTGCACTATTGCTGCAATCAATCCTTTGGTTATATTTATGAAGGTCTTAGGTAAGGTCAAAGAACATAATAGCATTTTCATTCATTTATGTTACTGTAAGCTATATGTAAAAACTACAAACCACTAAAAACACCAATCTCCCGTGGACGGACTACGTATCTGACCAAATGACATCTCAGTTAACCGAGATGAAAGAACCCGTAATGGAGTCTCGGGCACACTGTGCTTAGAACCATTTTATTTCCTGTTCTCAGGTCATCATTATCATCATATATGTATTTCTTCACCACTTCTGAGTGGAAAGCTCTTAGTGTCTCAGATTGTCTGCTTCATTTCAGTGATGTCTCCTCTCTCTCTCCTGTCTCCCTCCCTCTCCCTCTCCATCTCTCTTTCTCTCTCTACCTCCAACTGCCTCTCTTTTTCTCTCTCCCCACACACTCCTGACCCATCTCTTTGTGCTCCTGTCTGTTGTGAGAAGAGTGGTGATGGAGATTGTCTGTACAGATGTAATAACTCTGTCTCAGGTCTTTGTGTGGAACAAAATGAACAGCCAGTGAACAACAGGAGTGAGAACACTATTAAGTTAACTACTCAGTAACTCTATTGATTAAGTCTGACTAAGGCCTGCGTATTTCTTAGAGCATTTGATAGTTATAGTCTATAACGTATTCAACCCACACTGATTTCTGGTCAGGTCACATAGTTAAGCAATGAAGTCACAGCAAAGAATATACTCCTTGAAGGACAATAAACTATTCCATTTATTTACTGCTTATTCCATAGCCTGGTTCCAGATTTGTTTGTGCTTCCTGCTGAGTCGGCAACAGAGCACAAACAGATCTGGAACCAGGCTATGTGTCACGTTCCTGACCTGTTTTCTTTTGTCTTGTATTTATTTAGTTGGTCAGGGCGTGAGTTGGGTGGGTTTGTCTATGTGTGATTTTCTATGTTGGGATGTTTGTGTTCGGCCGGGTATGATTCTCAATCAGAGGCAGCTGTCAATCGTTGTCCCTGATTGAGAATCATACTTAGGCAGCCTGGGTTTCACGTGTGTGTTGTGGGTGTTTGTTTCCGTGTTTGTATTCGTGCCACACGGGACTGTTGTCGGTTGTATTCATTTTTTTATTTTGTTTCATGTTAGTGTTCCGTTTCGATTTAATAAATTAGCATGAGCACGACCCACTCTGCGTGTTGGTCCGATCCATGCTCCTCCTCGTCTGAGGAACGACTATGACGACCGTTACACTATGACCATAGGAGTCAATGACCGTTGAAGTTAGAATATGTGGGCAACTATAAATACCTAGGTAAATACCTAGGTGTCTGGTTAGACTGTAAACTCTCCTTCCAGACTCACGTTAAGCATCTCCAATCCAAAATTAAATCTAGAATCGGCTTCCTATTTAGCAACAAAGCCTCCTTCACTCATGCTGCCAAACATACCCTCGTAAAACTGACTATCCTACCTATCCTTGACTTCGGCGATGTCATTTACAAAATAGCCTCCAACACTCTACTCAGCAAATTGGATGTAGTCAATCACAGTGCCATCCGTTTTGTCACTGAAGCCCCATATACTACCCACCACTGCGACCTGTACACTCTCGTTGGCTGGCCCTCACCACATATTCGTTGCTAAACCCACTGGCTCCAGGTAATCTATAAGTCTATGCTAGGTAAAGCCCCGCCTTATCTCAGCTCACTGGTCACTATAGCAACACCCACCCGTAGCACGCGCTCCAGCAGGTATATCTCACTGGTCATCCCCAAAGCCAACACCCCCTTTGGCCGCCTTTCCTTCCAGTTCTCTGCTGCCAATGAGTGGAACGAATTGCCAAAATCACTGAAGCTGGAGTCTTATATCTCCCTCTCTAACTTTAAGCATCAGCTGTCAGAGCAGCTTACCAATCACTGTACCTGTACACAGCCAATCTGTAAATAGCACACCCAACTACCTCATCCCCATATTGTTATTTATCTTCTTTCTCTTTTGCACCCCAGTATCTCTACTTGCACATCATCATCTGCACATCCATCACTCCAGTGTTAATGCTAAATTGTAATTATTTTCACCTCTATGGCCTATTTATTGCCTACCTCCCTACTCTTCTACATTTGCACACCCTGTACATAGATTTTTCTTGGCCAGGTCGCAGTTGTAAATCAGAACTTGTTCTCAACTGGCCTACCTGGTTAAATAAAGGTGAAATAAATAAAACATGTAAAAGTTGGCAAGACAGCAGGAACAGATCTGGGACAGATATTTTCCTGCATTGTTGAGGAGAGTTAGCAAGCAAGCATTTCACTGTACAGTTGAAGAGGTAGTAGAGGGCCCAGGCGATGATGATAATGTAGTGTGGTGATGTCACCTACCGCTCTGAAGCAGTTGAAGAGGTAGTAGAGGGCCCAGGCGATGATGATAATGTAATGTGGTGATGTCACCTACCGCTCTGAAGGAGTTGAAGAGGTAGTAGAGGGCCCAGGCGATGATGATAATGTAGTGTGGTGATGTCACCTACCGCTCTGATGGAGTTGAAGCGGTAGTAGAGGGCCCAGGCGATGATGATAATGTAGTGTGGTGATGTCACCTACCTCTGAAGGAGTTGAAGCAGTAGTAGAGGGCCCAGGCGATGATGATAATGTAGTGTGGTGATGTCACCTACCTCTCTGAAGCAGTTGAAACGGTAGTAGAGGGCCCAGGCAATGATGATAATGTAGTGTGGTTATGTCACCTACCTCTCTGAAGGAGTTGAAGCGGTAGTAGAGGACCCAGGCGATGATAATGTAGTGTGGTGATGTCACCTACCTCTCTGAAGGAGTTGAAGAGGTAGTAGAGGGCCCAGGCGATGATGATAATGTAGTGTGGTGATGTCACCTACCTCTCTGAAGGAGTTGAAGTGGTAGTAGAGGGCCAAGGCAATGATGATAATGTAGTGTGGTGATGTCACCTACCGCTCTGAAGGAGTTGAAGAGGTAGTAGAGGGCCCAGGCAATGATAATGTAGTGTGGTGATGTCACCTACCGCTCTGAAGGAGTTGAAGTGGTAGTAGAGGGCCCAGGCAATGATAATGTAGTGTGGTGATGTCACCTACCGCTCTGAAGGAGCTGAAGAGGTAGTAGAGGGCCCAGGCGATGATGATAATGTAGTGTGGTGATGTCACCTACCGCTCTGAAGGAGTTGAAGAGGTAGTAGAGGGCCCAGGCGATGATGATAATGTAGTAGATGTTGAGCCAGAAGGAGAGCACCACTGAGGCCAGACCAACCCCTGTAGGGGAGGGAGAGGTACAGGTCAGTATTAACAAACAATTAGTTAACTAACTAGGAACTGCTGTAGCTAACTATTATTTGTCTTTGGGATATGTGTATATCTATTCTGTTGGATTTTTATATGAACTACAATGAGCTTGACTCCTCAAAGATTTTGCATGTGTTGCATTTGTATGTACATGCATTCTTTAATTGTCTAATTAATGTAATCAAACAATCAATCACCTACCTAGACTATCTGTCAATATGTGGGGGGATTTTCAACATATCTCACCTTTCATCATAGGCATTAGTTTGGTCCATACCCCCAGCCCCCCCACCGAGGTGAACTGGCCCAGTGACGTCTCCAACAGGAACAGAGGTATGCCAGCAAACACCAGGGTGAGAAAGTACGGGATCAGGAAAGCCCCTGTCACCGGACCAGGGCACAGTGTGACAGAACAGGAAGTGTGTTTCACATGTACACCAAAGATATCCTCTTTCATCTGTGTTTACACTTTTACTTACGGTCTGCATCCCCATTCTCAATCCTTCTCTAACTTGTGCACTTGCACACTTACCATCATGGATTTTAAAAGCATGGGATTGGTGTAAGCATTGTCTGGAGCCACAGGAGGCTGCTGAGGGGAGGACGGCTCATAATAATGGCAAGGAAGGTGCAAAAGGACACCATTTGTTTGATTAATTTGATTCCATTCCCCCTATTCCACTCCAGCTATTACCACAAGCCCGTCCTCCCCAATTAAGGTGCCAACAACCTCCTGCGCTGGAGACAGCTTTTAACCACAGGAGGTTGGTGGCACCTTAATTGGGGAGGACGGGCTTGTGGTAATAGCTGGAGTGGAATAGGTGGAATGGAATCAAATGCATCAAACACATGGTTTCCATGGTTTCCATGTGTTTGATGCCATTCCATTAGTTCTGTTCCGGCCATTATTATGAGACGTTCTCCCCTCGGCAGGCTCCTGTAGTTTTTACCATGAGCGTTGTGCAAGTGCACACCTCGAGAGAAGGTTGAAGGATTGAGACTCGGATGTGGTTTTAAGACACTAATTGGCCAGTATTCAATCAGTTTTAGATAGTGGATTTATGGATAGTGTCACGTGTGTTCCCTCTCCAGCCTCTAGGTCACAAGGCTGCTTGTTATGGCGCATACCTGTCACCATCGTTACGCGCACCTGCGCATCGTCAGACTCACCTGGACTCCATCACTTCCTTGATTACCTGCCCTATATAGTATGTCACTCCCTTTGGTTCCAACCCCAGGCGTCATTATTTCTGTTTCATGTCTGTGCGTTGTTCGTGTTTTGTATTATGTTGTGTTTATTTATTAAAACACTCCCAGAACTTGCTTCCTGACTCTCAGCGCACATCGTTACAGATAGGGGATTTCAGAAGTGTGTGATTTGGACATCAGCTTCATCACATGTGATTAACAAACTAGCAGTCTATCCTATCTATTCAGCGTCTATTCCACGTTGGTTCAATGTTATTTCATTGAAATGATGTGGAAACCATGCTGATTCAACCGCTGTGTGCCCAGTGGGATCACATGACCCATTCAGGTTTCACGGTAAACTTGGCTGACAAATCATCCAGAGCACACAACCAAACTCACAATTTCTATATCAAGTGTCAACTCCCTACACAGGGACACGCTGCTGTGCAAAACAAGCACAGTCCTGCAAGGGTTAAATGGATATCCATATTGAATTCAATTCAAAACACTTGATTGATCTCCAAAGGAGAAGTTGGATGTAGGACACAGACAGTAACATACGCAGATGCTTACAAATAGACCTGATCCCTGATGTATGGTGGAACTAGTGAAATATATGACGTCTACAGAAATCAATAGAATGAACTATGCATGAAAACAAGGGGACTGTGCAATACTGTATCAATACATTACATCAGTGTTTCCCAAACTCGGTCCTTGGGACCCCAAGCGTGCATGTTTCGTTTTTTGCCCCAGCACTACACAGCTGATTCAAATAATTAAATCTTGATGATTAGTTGATTATTTGAATCAGCTGTGTAGTACTGGGGCAAGAACCAAAACGGGCCCCCCTTGGGGTCCCGAGGACTGAGTTTGGGGAACACTGCACTACATCAGTTCCTCTCAAGTGTAAAATGCAAAAAATAATACATGACAGTAAAATCAATCTGTCAATTATTAAATACCTGTCAGAAGTACCGTATCTAAAGGTGTTGCATCTAATCTCTGCTCACTTCACAAAGTTACTGATGTTAAAAATAGAAAATATCAACTCTGTGATTTATTTGATTTTACAATGCTGGAAAGGTGCTCATTTCAAAAACCAATGTAACCTAATAGAAAGGTGGTATTCGTTACACTTTAAGGATGTTTAACCTCGAAAAACACTGTCACTTTTACAAAAAAGAACGTTTCTGTGAACACTAACACGGTTGATGTTATGTATCTAGTCCTCATGAAAAATGTATTTGTAATTATTTGCTCACTAACACAGAAAGTGACCTCAATAGTCCATAAAGATGATGCCGCATACTAGCACAGTGTACAGTACATTGTGATGAAATATAGATGTTTCCTAATGGCAATTTCATTATTAACAATAGCCTCATCAATACATATCAAGGTCGGTCATTAAATAATCATCATGGTAAATTCCATGCAGTGGGTTTTAATGACATGTTTAGATTTACTCTCACTCAGGTTGCAAAAAAATTATAATATGGATAGCCAAATGTACTCATTGAAAGCTCCCTTTTTTACAATGCCTGTTCATTTTCCATGTCATTTTACACATCCTGCAAGTCCCATAGTTCACATTAAAGCAAATGCGGACACTGGACCCCCACAATATTAAATAGCATGTTTCTTCAACAACAACATAAAATTTGCACACTGTGTTAGTTTATCAAATAGTGCACTCCCATGAATTGTAATAGGTTGTGCTTTATACTGATGATATTTTGAAATGTGTAGTTTTCCTCCTGCCTCTTCAGGCACCCCTTGAAATCTCACTATTTCAAAGCCTGTAACAATGATTTCTACCAGACACTGTTTTGGCTCTCCAGGCACAAAATGGCCTCCCTCCCCGTATAGTTTATCTTACCTCCTCCATTCTTGCCGCACAGGTAAGGGAACCTCCAGACGTTACCCAGGCCGATGGCGTAGCCCACGCATGACAACAGGAAGTCAAACTTGCCCTTCCAGGAGCCCCTGTCAGGGAGTACTTCCTCCTTCTCCTCGCCATCTGGTGGCGCCACCGTCTCCATGACCTCGAATGGGACTGCCTGTTTGACCTCTGTCGGGGAGTTGAGGTCCACGGTGCTCTTACCAGTCTTGCCCATAGGGTGGGACCACGGTTCACTGGACCACGGTTCACTCGGGTTGAACCACCGGTCCTCACAATCCTATACGGTCCACTATGTACGTTCCACCATGTGTGGTCAAATGATGTACGGTCAAATTGAGCCTCAGTTAGTGCGTTTGGTCCTTTTTGTCCTTTACCAGTGTACTTTACAGGAAGATGGAGACACTGAAGTTGAGGTGGAGCTGTGAAGCAACAGAGATTAATCTCATTGACTCGCAAATTTATGGTAGATGTATGACACAGAAACAAATAAATGGTTATCTAGCCTATAGATAGATAAATAGATAGATAGATATATAACAGAGGTAACTGTGAGTTGTGGTGCATTCATGCTAACTCTGAACCCTCAATGACGACATACACTAATGTGTTTGAGTATGGGGGCATAATCAATTCAAACATATTGAGTTTGGCCATTACTGCCCCCTCGTATGTCTGTATGTGTAATGCACTATGTATTTAATGCCTGTGACATGTTGTGTGTCTGTATGTGTAATGCACTATGTATGTAATGTTTGTGACATGTTGTGTGTCTGTATGTGTAATGCACTATGTATTTAATGTTTGTGACATGTTGTGTGTCTGTATGTGTAATGCACTATGTATGTAATGCCTGTGACATGTTGTGTGTCTGTATGTGTAATGCACTATGTATTTAATGTTTGTGACATGTTGTGTGTCTGTATGTGTAATGCACTACGTATTTAATGCCTGTGACATGTTGTGTGTCTGTATGTGTAATGCACTATGTATGTAATTTTTGTGACATACTGTAAGTCTGTCTACAAAGATGCTAAAATATTTTCTTAGTGGATTTAATTGCTTACTACATCACATATGTGTAGATATGCGCACTGCGTGATTTCTGTCTCTCTTGCTCTGCTGTGTGTGCATCTTGCAAGCTGTCACTCAAATGGCGAGGGGTTGAAGCTCATTGGCTAGAACGTGAATTGTTAGGAGGCTGGCCGGCCCACGTGGGGGATATGTAGGGTAAATGCTGCTGCACAGCTTCCAGAAAAACATCGTTTTCCAACTGGGGATTTTGTAAAACAGTCCTTCATAGATTATGCATGTATGAAGTACACGTTAACATATCCAGCCCAAAGCAGGAGGATTAAACAATAGTTTAAACAACAAACAAGTCGCCAAAGTCCCGGAGCATGTTAAACTTCAGAAGGCTATAAGTTATGTTTGTCTGGCTCAAATGTAAATGTATTAAATTGCAAACTTTTGACCTACGGTATTTCTTGGAAATGTGCTTTAGTTTGGTAAATGTGCATATTTATTTTCATGGCAATATTCTTGGAAAATGGCCTAAAGTATTTGTTTGTTTTTCCTTGCTTTACCGTCTTTATTCCCTTTTCCATATTTTACTTTCTATTCTCTATTCAAATGTAAAACTCTTTGCTTTTTAGCTCATGACCAATTTAGGCATATCTGGGAGTTTTTAGCTCATGGGCAATTTGCCCTGTTGACCAAAAACCTTTTTTTCAAATGACCATTTCAAAGATACTTCTTTTGTCTAACCTTGCTACTAATCATTTAGACAGAAGTACGGCTGCTATCGGCACAATGCTTTGTATTAAAGTATTCACCTGCAATTAAACTAGTGGATGAATTGATACACCAAACAAAATCCCAGCTGTGGAAAAGAATGGTTCTCCACATTGTAAAATAAACAGATAGGAGAGAGGAGAACTGATGAAAACATCATTTGTTTGGACCGTATGATCTCATTGGTTTGAAAAGCAAAACTCGTCATTTGTCATTTCATTACATTACCAAAGTGATCTTCGGATACTGTCTGAAAAATATACGCTCATAAATTGTATTTTTGTCACAGCCGGAGACAACTTTTGGGTATCATAAGTTAAGTTTAGATATTGTTTTTGTACAGTATCCATTGTTTTATATTATACTACACTGTTACAAAAAAAGGTTCTATCTAGAACCTAAAAGGGTTCTTCGGCTGTCGCCATAGGAGAATCATTTGAAGACCCCTTATTGGTTACAGGTAGAACCCTTTTGGTTCCAGCTAGAACTGTTGTGGGTTCCATGTAGATCCCTTTCCAGAGAGGGTTCTACATGGAACCCAAAATGGTTCTACCTGGAACCAAAAATGGTTTTTACCTGGAACCAAAAAGGGTTATCCTACGGGGAGAGCCAAAGAAAACCCTTTTGGAACCCTTTTTTCTAAGTGTATAGTACTCGTCCTGGTATACAGTACATACTTTACTTTAAATACTTTACTAGGCATCTGTATCTGGCAGTATTCAACCTTATCTAGTAGTTTTAGTATTTTATTAGGATCCCCATTAGCTGAAGAAGCAGCTACTCTTCCTGGAGTTAACTCAGAGCTCTGTGAGGAGAAGGAGGATGGAGAAGGATCTGCAGCATACCTGTATCTGAAGTCTTAATGTCCCTTGTCAGGTGATCAGGGTCCCTTCCTTATACCTTTACACCTGTAGCATGAGGCAAAATGAGTAAAAGCATCCAATGGAGAAAGGATCCAGCTATCCCCTCTATGAAAAGCTTTCATCCGCTGCCTCACCCAAAGGAACGGTCATAATGTCAACGCTGTTAAAAAGAAAGTTTTTAAAAGATGCTTCCCCCTCTTTCTTCTTCACCCTCTCCCTTTTCCTCTCTAGCTGGTGCTCTCTTCCTTTGGCTGGAACTGAGTGGCGGATAATAAAGTTCGACCTGTTGTGTGATCGGATTATTATTTTGCCCGGTGAGGCTCCAGGCCATGAGGGAGAAGTCAATCGCCTGATTCCGGTAGGGTGTCGTGCATTGTGTGTTGCAGTGTGGGTGGGGGTGGAGCGTGTGTGTGTGGGTGTGTGTGTGTGTTGGGGGGGGGGGGGGGGGGTGCGCAGTGTTTGTGTGTTTGTGTGTGTGTCACAGTGCTAATGAGTGTGTGGTGGTGTCACAGTGTGTATCGCAGAGTGTGGGTATATGTATCTTTGAATATGTGTGTGTTTGTGTTCGAGGGTCAGTCAGCTTTTGCCAGTGTCGTTACCATGGGATTTCCCAATAGAGAAGGGCCTAATCCGAGCAGTGAAAGACATTTGGAAGTTTGGATGAAACAGCCACTGCTCACTGCTTACTGGCACTAGGCCTGGAATATGAAGAGCACAGAACATAATGTGAAGTCATTCGACTCTGAGGGTGATCCCTATAATATCTCCTTTCTCTTGAACTGTGCACTTGTTCACTACAACCCACATATCTTCCCACAAAGCATTGGATTGGTGGAGGCATGGGCCCGAGGGCTTTTCCACACAATTTCCATTCAAATCAGTGAAGGGAAGTGAGCAAGTGCACACTTTGGGAGGAAGGAGAGATAATTAGGACTTAATCCGAGTGGCAGAACTGATCTTTTACTGCGACCTTATATAATTCTACGTTGTCAATCATACCACAGTTATTTCTGCAGATATCACACAATATACAACTTTCAGATCTAACCCAAACCACAAATATCTTCCAATGATACTGTGTGGCCTCAAGAGAACAAGTCATTCCATTCATACCTTTAGAAAGAGCAGTCAGCTAATGCTGTTCCTTTGCAGACTATGGCTGGCTGCAGTATAGTGTGTATGACTAGGTGTGGAGTTGGGTGAAAACAACAGTCCCAGCAGCATATGTCTGCCATCTCAATGCTGGATCTGGGCCTGCGTCTCCAGGCAAATCCAGCTTCTGCTGAGACTTCAATGCTGCCAAATGGCACCCTCCCACTGGGCACACATTGGTTGAATCAATGTTGTATCCACGTCATTTCAATGAAATTACACTGAACCGACGTGGAATAGACGTTGAATTGATGTCTGTGCCCAGTGGGCTATTTCCTATATAGTGCACTACTTTTGACTAGGGCTCAAAAGTAGTGCACTATAGACGGAATAGGGTGTCATTTGGGACATACTGTAGACCCACTCTGCTGCCAAATGGGTCATTGTAGCCAGCGCTGGAGGCCCAGACCCTACTTCCTCTCTCTCTCTTTCACTCACTGGAGGAATCCAAAGATTTTGATTATTGAGAAAAACAGAGAGGGAAAGTGAAAGAGAGAAGTGGAAGAGATAGGGTAAGACGGACAGACAGATAGATACAAGAGAATAAAGGATAAGATATATATATATAGAGAGAGAGAGAGAGAGAGAGAGAGAGAGAGAGAGAGAGAGAGAGAGAGAGAGAGAGAGAGAGAGAGAGAGAGAGAGAGAGAGAGAGAGAGAGAGAGAGAGAGAGACTGTCCTTCTTTGTCTACTTCACACTCTTCCAGGAGGAAATGGGGAGACAGGGTGAAGGAGAGAGACTCACTAAGCAGCACTCTCTCTGCAGTGTGAGCTGAGTCTGTCTTTTTTACAGTTATATGTAGGGCCAGGATTTCTTCCTGACCACGTAACCTGTTGAACCTCAGGGAAAACTCCTGTCCCTGGTTATTATAGCAATGGTGATATAGCGGGATATGGTGCAGCTTTGCAAGACAAGTGACGATACTGATGGTTTGATTACTGTCGTGGAAATTCAGTACTCAGAGAGATTTGGTAATTTCTTCAAACAATCATCTTTATTTAATATTGATTAATTACTGCAATAATGATGTTGGTCGACCCCCACCCTTGAGTGTTGGACCGGGTAACCTAATCTTTACGCAAATACAGAGTACTATATATAGCTGACACTAACAATGCTCAGTCATGGTTGGTTCAACCCCTCTCATGCAGACCAAGGAGCATCATAAGCCACTCTGGGTTCATCCTGTCGTTATCTGCACGTGGGTTGTTGTCTTAACCCCACCCTGGCTTAGTTTCCCAGATGAAATTATGATTTAGAGACAATGAGGAATTGTTCTAAACTCCTCCTGGCTATCTCTATCTCGGTTACACCCACCACATATTGTCTATGTAATGCAGTCTTTAACTAATTTGTCAGCTCAAGCCATCTCTAGTGACCATATGCCCAGATTAGCTGCAGGGAACTAGAGTGGAGACCATAAAACACAGACACTAACAGGACAGAAATATCCTCCTATTTGTTAAGTATTAATTGCTAACTATTAATATCAAACAAATCAGGTAAATGTGTAATTTTTCTATCACATTACCAAGTTGCCATTAGATCATAGGAATGATCAATAGTAAAACCATTTCTTCATCTATCATCTATCCATCTAGCCAAGGAATGAAATTACTTTCACACAAGGACCTCAGAGACTCCACTATCTCTCCTGAACCATCTTCACTCCAATATATTGTCCCTCATATCCAATTATACAAGCCAATTAGAGCTAATTGAACATTAATACACGCCACAACAAAGCCTTGGCATTGACGACCAGATCTGCAACCCATGTTTATCCAAGGGCTTTTATTAAAAAAGGAGAGATTAAAATCATAATGGGAGCCTAATAATGCTCACAGTGAGGCTGCATCCCAAATGGCACCCTATTCCCTATATAGACCACCGCTGTTGACCAGGGCACTTCAGAAGTAGTGGACTACAGTATATAGGGAATAGGGTGTCATTTGAGATGCAGCTCCTGTCGATAGCAGATCAGGAGATGGGAGTCATCGGTTGGAGGTTTGTGAGAGTTTGTCATCTGTGGGGGAGTTGGGACTCTCTGGCTGATGGCTGGCAGAATTAGTGTTGTCAGAGTTGGTTTTCATCAATCTGCTTGTGGTGGCCCCTGTGATCAATGGAGGCTAATTATCCCGCTACTCTAGCAAGGCTAGAGAGTAGCTCTGAGAATAATGAATGAGAGAAAGAGATGGGGATGGGGGTACAGGGGGAGAGAAGGGAGACAGAAAGAGAGCGAGAGGTTAGTTGAAGAAAAACATAACACCCTAACATCCAATTAAACAGCATGGTGCTTGGTGTTCGGTTGTACAGTACATGTCTTTGAATGGTTTGTGCTCTCCGGGATCCTTGGGATGTCCCTACCCCATTGAAGTTTAAATTTAAAATGGTTAAGGTAAGGGTTAAGGTTAGGGTTAGGTAAGCCTTTTGGTTATGGTTAGGTGTAGGGTAAGGGTAGGGTTTAAGGTTATGGTTTGGGTTTGGGTTTAGGGTAGGGACGTCCCAAGGATCCCTATTAGCATTGGCCATCTTGAATGAGCAAGAAAGACAGAAAAAAGAAAGGGAGAGAGTTAAACAAAATCATTACTACAACGATCAAGTAAACTTTGCCGAACTCCAGACAACTGCATGGCGCTTGGTGTTTGGTTGTACATGTCTTGTTGTTCTCCTGACTGACATCTGTCATCTGAGTACAAAGCAGTGTTTACTGAGAGTGTATCCTGGTGCCATTGTGCTCTGATGTATTTCAGAGGTTGTCTTCTCATCAATAAGTGATTGTGAAAGCCTGCGTCAGACATACTGTATGGTTGGCTCTTTGAGGACAGGACAGTAAACAAATACAAACTGTAAACGATCGTAAGCAAAAACTAGACCGGGTGTAAGTCAAATATGAACAATGATGTCTGTGAACAAAACACATTTTGGCCCTGAAGTAAAATCCCCAACAAATAACATGTCTACAGACTTTTTGTGAAAAGCAGTTGTAAACATTGCACAGTGAAGCTTTTGGGACAGCTTATTTTCCCTTTGTCTCTAACTTCGGCTTCAGAGCAGAAAACATTTAACGGTTAAGGATTTGTGCAATACAGTGCAATACAGAGCAATACAGAGCAATACAGAGCAATACAGTGCAATACAGAGCAATACAGAGCAATACAGAGCAATACAGAGCAATACAGAGCAATACAGTGCAATACAGAACAATATAGAGCAATACAGAGCAATACAGAGCAATATAGAGCAATACAGTGCAATATAGTGCAATACAGTGCAATACAGAGCAATACAGAGCAATACAGAGCAATACAGTGCAATACAGAGCAATACAGTGCAATACAGAGCAATATAGAGCAATACAGTGCAATATAGTGCAATACAGTGCAATACAGAGCAATACAGAGCAATACAGTGCAATACAGAGCAATACAGAGCGATACAGTGGAATACAGAGCAATACAGTGCAATACAGTGGAATACAGAGAAAAAACTGGGGTCCTTTTTTAATCTTGTAATTTCATCTGTAATAGCATTTACATTTTTATATAACGACCTCGCAACTAGGCAATCACTATGGCAACGGGTTAACAGGTCACTTCCAAAAATGCATTAGCGAGACAAGTTCCCAAAAATATATATCTGCAAATACTGTTGCAGCAAGGGTGGGGGTATCATTTGAACCATTGACGATTTCTGTGAACTGTATTACAACAAAATAAAACAAATGGATGTACAACTTTTAGTCACTCGCTCATTTCTCTCTCCACATTAACATTCCAACAATAAAACTAAACTGTTACAAATACAGCTCTCCAGTTCTGTCTGTGACTTTGGAAAACAGAAAGTGTGTGAAAAGCAATATCTTTGCAGCATCCTTGTGCCTTTGTGTTAATTCAGGTCACGCTCTGCCCTGGCCAAGAATCAATGCCCCCCCACCCCCACCCCACCCCACACTCACTCACTCACACACGCACGCACGCACGCACGCACGCACGCACACACACACACACACTGGCATGCAATGATAAAAGGATAATATTGTGGAAGTTTCAACCGGTAAAGCAGGGGACACCGGAGTATAAATGTCTCCTCTGCTAATGGGCCTAGCAGTAGGGACACCTCAAGTACAGAGGGGGAGAGAGGGAGAGGAAGGGGGAGAGAGGGAGAGGAAGGGGAAGGGGGAGAGAGGAAAGGGTTGGAAGGGGGAGCGAGGGAGAGGAAAGGGTAGGAAGGGGGAGCGAGGGAGAGGAAAGGGTAGGGAGGGGGAGAGGAAGGGGTAGGAAGGGGGAGAGAGGGAGAGGAAGGTGATGGGAGGGAGAGGAAGGTGGAGAGAGAGAGGGAGAGGAAAGGGTAGGAAGGGGGAGCGAGGGAGAGGAAGGGGCAACAAGGGAGAAGAAGGGTAGGAAGGGGGGGGGGGAGAGAAGGGGGAGGAAGGGGGAGAGGACGGATAGGAATGGGGAGAGAGGGAGAGGAAGGTGGAGAAAAGGGGGAGGAAGGGGGAGAGGAAGGATAGGAAGGGGGAGAGGAAGGATAGGAAGGGGGAGAGAGGGAGAGGAAGGTGGAGAGAGGGAGCGGGAGGAAGACAGAAAGGTTATTTCTCATTTTAAAACAACCTTTATTGGCACAATTTAGGGAGAAACGAGAAAGAAAGGGGGAGAGAGTGTGTAGGGGAGTTGGAATGAGAAAGAGAGAGAGAAATAGAGAGAGTGAAAGAGAGAGAGTCTAGAGAGGAGAAAAGGAGAACAAGAAGTTATGTTAAGATAGAGAGAACAGCCAAAGATAGTTTATAAGGTGAGTTAGAGGTTAGAGGGAGAGAGAGTTAAAGAGAGGGGGAGATGAGGACAAATAGAGGTCTCCCTTTACAGTTTGTCTGATCTACGGCTCACGGGGACTTGGAGCAGTGTAACATAACATAATGTATCTCTCCTACAGGACCCATCCACAGACTTCTCACTCACTCTCCACCTCTCAAAACCCTGAGGCATGTTCAATCACTCCAGATAACGTCTTTTTATGCCTCGGAATATGCGTCTCAATAAAAAAGGTCCCCCAGTTTAACAGCCCCATCATATGGGAAATTCCATAGGGGAAATTGCGCTGATTGAACAGAGCATATGGCTGTGAATATGTTCGTTGATGACTATGGGTCTGTGAGGAAAGGTTGTACTTTACTTTCTCTTCTGCAGTACTTTCATCAAAGCCTTTTCACACTCACTCTCTTTCGGATCTTTTCTTTGTCTGCTATAAACTGTGGCATTTATTTTTTCACAGACGCTCTCGTTCGAACGACGTCAGGTCACTCAGAAATGTCCGGCAGCATATCCAAGTTTTTATTCCCTCCGCTTTCTGTGATGTGATTTCTTGCTGAGAGCAGCAAACAGTTGCCAGCTCCATTAAGCTTTGATGAAGATGTACAGGAGCCAAGCACTATCAGCTAACTGAAGGACCACGGAGTGAAGTGTGTGTGTGTGTGTGTGTGTGTGTGTGTGTGTGTGTGTGTGTGTGTGTGTGTGTGTGTGTGTGTGTGTGTGTGTGTGTGTGTGTGTGTGTGTGTGTGTGTGTGTGTGTGTGTGTGTGTGTGTGTGTGTGTGTGTGTGTGTGTGTGTGTGTGTGTGTGTGTGTGCGTGTGTGCGTGTGTGCGTGCGTGTGTACATGGGGTATCGGCCGACTGAAGGATCGCAGAGTGATGTATGTACATCCTTTGACAAGATGATGGGACACTTTCAGGCGCCACTGAACAGCGAATGAGAGTCTGCACTGTGTGGTGTTGTGAAGAAAAACGCACACCAGCACTAAAGGTGACCCTCACAGAAACCATGTTGTCCCTAGTGTAAAACTATATGGGGCCTGAAATGTAGACAAGCCTGTTTATTGTTGTGGCCAGCAAGCAAATGGGTTTTCCTATGTTTTACATTGAGGATGGAATCTGGCATGTGTGTTACTGAAGTTATGCAGAGGTTACACAGAGGTTTGGCAGTTGGTTGTCTGCCACAATGATACCGAGCTAGCTAACACCATTACTACTGTGGTCAGTGGCAGACCATTTCTACATTCTTTATCACTAGACCCAATGACCCCATGCAATGTGTTGTTCACACTTTATATACAGTATGCAACTATTTATAACGGCTAAACATGCTGAAATTGGGTGATCTGCCCGTATACGTTAAATGTGCCGGACCAGGAAAAAAACATTCCACATTTATCCTATGCGTGCAGGTCACCACCTTATAGTTTGAATGAACCACTATAGATTGTTTCATAGCACAGTATATAAGTTGTGAACAACACATTACCACTATGACATGCTTGACTTTAATCTATTAATTATGGGGGTTTTGACTCAGCACTTTTGCATGGCTGCAGAGCATTTAATAGCCTAGCCTAGCGATCTGCTAGGCTGGAAAATGGCCTGGAGAGAGAAAGAGTGCGTGTGCGTGTGTGTGTTCGTGTGTTGTACTGTAGTGACTATAAGCAGTGATGCTATTTATTATCAGCAGTGTCCCTTGTGTAGCTTTATTTGAGCAGTGTCAGTCCCAGCAGCCTGGTCAGGATGTCATTGTCAAAACCTAACCAGCTCCTAATGATTATCCAGCCCTGTAAATAATGAGGTACAGAGAACAGTACAATATGGCCACATCATGTATCTGTTGAGTATACAATAGCCATTATTGTCACACCCTGATCTGTTTCACCTGTCCTTGTGATTGTCTCCACCCCCCCTCCAGGTGTCACCCATCTTCCCTATTACCCTCAGTGTATTTATACCTGTGTTCTCTGTTTGTCTGTTGCCAGTTCGTCTTGTCAAGTCAACCAGCGTGGTTTTTCTGTGCTCCTGCTTTTTCCAAGTCTCTGTTTTTCTAGTCTTCCCGGTTCTGACCTTTGCCTGCCCTGACATTTAGCCCACCTGCCTGATCATTCAGCCTGCCCTGATCTCGAGCCTGCCTGCCACTCTGTACCTCCTGGACTCTGACCTGGTTTATGATCTTTTGCCTGTCCACAACCTGTCTCTTGCATGCCCCTTGTTTTACAATAAATATCAGCGACTCAAACCATCTGCCTCCCGTGTCTGCATCTGGGTCTCACCCTGTATCATTATAGTTATATGATTTGCAGTTGTTTCAATTGATTCAAATATGATTCTGTGATTGTCTGTCATTCTACTTGGGAAATATCCCTTACATAAAACTATAGGATGATGGAGTGTGAGGCTTGAACTGTTGCACAACATAATAGTCAAATCTATTCCTCGTTTACAAATCAAATCCACTTGCTGTGCGATAACAGAAAGAACAGGCTATGGCTTAGGTGGCTGGAGTCTTTGAAAATATGTTGGGCCTTTCTATGACACCGCCTGGTATAGGGGTCCTGGATGGCAGGGAGCTCACCTGGAAGTGTGGACCATGTTAATTCCTTAGTGATGTGGACACAGAGGAACTTGAAGCTCTCGACCCCGCTCCATTACAGCCTCGTCGATATGGTTGGGGGCCTGCTCAGCCCTCCATTTCCGGATCAGCTCCTTTATCTTGCTGACGTTGAGGGAGAAGTTATTGTCCTGGCACCACACTTCCAGGTCTCTAACATCCTCCTCATCGTTGTCAGTGATCAGTCCAACCACTGTCGTGTCGTCAGCAAACTTGAAGATGGTGTTGGAGTAGTGTGCGGTCACACAGTCGTGGGTAACAGGCAGTACAGGAGGGGACTAAGCACACACCCCTGAGGAGCCCCCATGTTGATGGTCAGTGTTGCGGATGTGTTGTTGCCTAACCTTACTGCCTGGAGGCGGTCTGTCAGGATGTCCAGGATCCAGTTGCAGAGGGAGCTGTTCAGTCCCAGGGTCCTGGGTTTGGTGATGAACCTGGAGGAGACTACGGTGTTGAATGGTGAGCTCTAGTCAATGAATAGCATTCTTACATATGTATTCCTTTTGTCCAGGTGGGTGATGGCAATGTGCTGTGCAATATAGATGGTGTAATCTGTGCATCTGTTGGAGCGGTATGCGAATTGGAGTGGATCCAGAGTTTTTGGGATGATGGTGTTGATGGTGTTGATGTGAACCATGGCCAGCCTTTCAAAGCATTTAATGGCTATAGATGGCAATAGTGCTATGGGATGATAGTAATTTAGACAGGTTCATTGGCGTTCTTGGGTGACTACGGTGGTCTGGAATAGGTTGAAAATGTAATTGAAGACACTTGCCAGCTGGTCAGCGCATGCTCTTAGTACGTGTCCTGGTATTCTGTCTGGCCCCGCGGCCTTGTTAATGTTAACTTCTTATGGCTGCAGGGGCAGTATTGAGTAGCTTGGATGAAAGGTGCACAGAGGTGCCCATAGTAAACTGCCTGCTCCTCAGTCCCAGTTGCTAATATATGCATATTATTATTCATATTGGATAGAAAACACTCTGCAGTTTCTAAAACTGTTTGAATTATGTCTGTGAGTATAACAGAACTCATATGGCAGGCAAAAACCTGAGAAGTTCCACGTCCTGTTTGAATTTTTTCTGAGGTGGCAGATTTTCAGCCAAGCTCTCATTGAAATTACAGCGAGATATTGATGAGTTTTCACTTCCTACGGCTTCCACTAGATGTCAACAGTCAATAGAACTTTGTCTGATGACTCTAATGTGAAGGGGGGCCGAAGGAGACAGGAATTAGTCAGGTCTGCCACGAGCTGACCATGCTTCACATGCGCGTTCACATGAGGAGGAACGTTATTCAAGATTAACAACATTCTAAAGATTGATTCAGTACATCGTTTGACATGTTTCTACTGACTGTTACGGAACTTTTGGACATTTCGTCACGTTATAGTGGACGCGCTTTGTGACTTTGGAATTGTTTACCAAACGGCTAACCAAAGTAGCTAATTGGACATAAATAACGGACATTATTGAACAAATCAAGCATTTATTGTGGACCTGGGATTCCTAGGACTGCATTCTGATGAAGTTCATCAAAGGTAAGGAAACATTTATCATGTATTTTCTGGTTTCTGTTGACCCCAACATGGCGGCTAATTTGGCTATTGTTCTGAGCTCCGTCTCAGATTATTGCATGATTTGCTTTTTCCGTAATAAAAAAAAAAAATCTGACACAGCGGTTGCATTAAGGAGAGGTATATCTATAATTCCATGTGTATAACTTGTATTATCATCTACATTTATGATGAGTATTTCTGTTGAAACGATGTGGCTATGCAAAATCACTTGATGTTTTTGGAACTAGTGAATGTAACGCACCAATGTAAACTCCGATTTTTTGTTATAAATATGAACTTTATCAAACAAAACATGCATGTATTGTGTAACATGAAGTCCTATGAGTGTCATCTGATGAAGATAATCAAAGGTTAGTGATTCATTTTATCTCTATTTCTGCTTTTTGTGAAAGCTATCTTTCGCTGGAAAAATGTCTGTGCTTATTGTGGTTTGGTGGTGACCTAACATAATCGTTTGTAGTGCTTTAGCTGAAAAGCATATTTGAAATCGGACACTTTGGTGGGATTAACAACAAGATTACCTTTAAAATGATATAAGACACATGTATGTTTGAGGAATTTTAATTATGAGATTTCTGTTGTTTGAATTTGGCACCCTGCACTTTCACTGGCTGTTGTCATATCGAGCCCGGTAGCGGGATGCAGCCATAAGAAGTTGTTAACCTGTTGAAAGGTCTTACTCACATCGGCTACAGAAAGCGAGATCACACAATCGTCCGGAACAGCTGGTGCTCTCATGCATGGTTCAGTGTGTTGCATGCCGCAACAGTAGGCTCACGTCGCTGGGAAGCTTGTGGCAGGGTTTCCCTTTGTAATCTGTGATAGTTTGCAAGCCCTGCCAAATCCGTTGAGTGCCAGAGCCAGCAAAGTTGAGTGATTTATTGGAGGTTGTAGCGAGACCGGATTAGTGTCCCACTCCTTGAAAGCGGCAGCTCTAGCCTTTAGCTCAGTGCAGATGTTGCCTGGATTCCATGGCTTCTGGTTTGGGTATGTACGGTAACTGTGGGGACAATGTTTTTGTTGCACTTATTAATGATGCCGGTGACTGATGTGGTAAACTCCTCAATGTTATCGGATGAATCCCGGAACATATTCCAGTCTGTAGCTTAGCATTAGCTTCATTGGACAACTTCTTGTTTTAGTTTTTGCCTTTAAGCAGGAGGATAGAGTTATGGTCTTATTCCCCAAAGGGAAGGTGATGGACGGCCTTGTATGCGTTTCTTTGTGTGGAGTAAAAGTGATTTAGAGTTTTGTCGCCTCTAGTTGCAGAGGTGATAAAAATTAGGTAAAAATAATTTCATTTTCTCTGCATTAAAATCACCTGCCTTGAGAAACGTTGCCTCTGAATGAGCATTTTCTTGTTTCTTGTCTATGTCCCTATATAGATTCTTGTATGCGATCTTAGTGCCACCATTGGTTTGTGGTGGCAAATAAACAGCCATGAAAAATATAGATGAAAACTCTCTCTGTAAATAGGATGGTCTGCAGCTTATAAATGAGGTATTTTAACTCCGGCGAGTAAAAACATTAGAAATTGTGCACCAGCTGTTGTTAACAAAGAGACACACCCCTCCTCCCTTCTTCTTACCCGAGTCTGCCGTCTGGTCTTAACCATGAATAGAAAAACCAGTGAGATGTATATTCATGTCCTTGCTCAGCCGTGACTCTGAGAAACATAGGATATTACAGGTCCCGTTGATAGGATAGTCTGGAACGGAGATAATCCACTACTACACTGTCCAAAACACAATTTACACTCAATATATTTCTCTTTCAGTGAAGTCACAGCTATCACAGAGCCATGTATTTTGGACTGCAGCCTCCTCACTGTTAGCTTGGGTACATGTGGGAACAAGCATCCTCATTGGTGATTTGCAGACAGCAGTATGGCACAATGTTAGGGATTCGGAACTGACTTAAAACTTGGATGTTGTTGGTGCAGGTGTAGCGGAGTTGGTTAGCTTCGTGCAGTTTAGTTAGGGTAATGTTCAGAACGCTAGCCTTTGGAGTGCGAATTGTGTTGTTGACACTAGATCAATTCCCGTGTTGGTTGTACCAGAATGGTCTATATTCCACAGGTTCCAAATTAGTCACCAAAGTGATGTGATGGCCTAATGAGAAGATACTATATTTAGCGTATGTTTTACTCCTAGTGTGTATGCATGGAAAGAAGTGGGGATAGAATGACTAGTCAATATGTATGAGCAGATACTGTAATTAGTTGGATGGACCTCCTGGCCTCTTGTTCTCCATTTTCCTGAGGCCCCTAGGGGCCCTTAACTGGAGCCATCCATCCAAAATGGTGGTTTGAATTTAAATAACTCCCCCACCCGTAATCCCCATCCTCTTATTGGCCTGCTGACTGGACCCTTCACGCAAGCCTAGCATTCGCATTGGCCCCCAACAACCACTTCCTCATATTTAATTACCTGACGTCAACAACAAAGAAATCTCTCCCAGATTCTAATTGGCCGATAGAGAGGCGTTGCCCCAAGGTTAGGTACCACAATTCCACTGTGCGGACGGTATTGCGAGGAGCCCAAGGACATATGGATGAATTGCCAGTTAATTGAATGCCGCTTCAGATTACATGGATGGCAGCCCCGGATGAGCAGTGGCCTGATGACAGAGACACAGAACCAGGAAAGAGACGATAGGATCCCATTCCGGCATCGCCCCCCGTGCCCCCTGTGACATCACATATGTAGACCTACCCACCAACCAATATACTGTAGGTTGTCCAAGTTCATACAGTGTCAGACCTCGGTTCAAATATTATTTGAAATCTTTGAGTGTTGGCTCTTGTCTGCCTGGAGTGCCAGGTGGGCGGGGTTTAACATGTTGGGACTATTCTATGGGTCCATTAAGACAGGCAAACTCAATCAAGCACATATCAATTATTTGAAATTATTTTGAGTAGTATTTGAACCCAGGTCTGTACATATGGGCGAGGGGAGGGCGAGGTATGGTATTGGTGAACAACATGGTGTTCTGTATTGTAGGAGCAAGGGAAAGTCCTGTTTAGAATAGATAGATTTGTAATTGACAGTGGGCACAAGTTGAGGCTGGCCGCTTGCTGTTTCAGACCTAGAGATTGACGGAATGTAACAACATGGATGCCATGTATACTGAAAATATACTGAAATACGGTGTAGGCCGTCATTGTAAATAGGAATATTTGTTAAATAAAGGTTACAAGAAAACATACAGAAAACCTTTTAATTTATTATGAGGAGGTTGTTTATGGGGCAAGTTAAAAAATGTAGCACATAGAAATATACAAGGTTCATTAGTGTAACATATGAGGTATATGAAAGGGTTCTGGACTAGGTTATCAAAATGGTAAACAAAATAACAATCCAGGAGGAAAAGTAAACAATAACAGATACAACAGAGAGAAAACCCCTCTGAATATTTAAGAGCAGGTGTAAACATTTGTAGCATGATGCGTCTGAAATGTCAACCATTTGTTTTTGTTGGTGTTGACTTCCATCTGCCATTCAGTCTGGTCAGTTGAAGCCTGGGTTGTATTCATTAGAGCACAGCGTAGCAAAGTATTTGATAGAAAATGTGCTTCTTTTATTTATTGAACAAGTTCAGGTTGTCCCTCCTTTTTCAGTCCTTTTTCTTCCGTTTGGTGGCAAATTTTTACATTTCAGTTATTTAGCAGACATTTTTATCCAGAGCAACTTACAGGAACAATTATGGTTAAGTGCCTTGTTCAAGGACGCATCAGATTTTTTACCTAGTAGGCTAGGGGATTCAAACCAGTTGACCTTTCGGTTACTGGTACAACACTCTTAACCGCTAGGCTACTTGACGCCATAAAGAATACGACCCAGACTTTCATGGTATCCCTGCATAGACCAACCAGGCAGCCCGGCACCCTGACGGTCGAGGTTCTATGATGTCATCAACACTAGACTCCACTGATCTCCTCCATGGCCAGCTTCTCATCCCGACCCCCTGCGATCCTGGGGGGTTTCTCTTGTCCCTCGATGATGACACGCCCACACACGCTGAGTCTGGGTTCGTGTGGCCGTGCCTGGCGCAGGTCACTGGACGGAGTGGTCATCCCTTTAGGATTCTGGGAGGAAGGACATGGTCAAAACACTGAAGAAAAACCACAATACCCACATTCATGCACACACCCACAAAAGCGCACGCACGCACGCACGCACGCACGCACGCACGCACGCACGCACGCACGCACGCACGCACGCACACACACACACACACACACAGATATTAAAATGTATACACATACACCTCCCCCACCCACCCCTAAACCAACACATCTATAAGTAGACACCCAGTAGGTGCCTGGTGGGTGATGATGGAGTGACGGTAGGTGAGGTATAGACACTCACCCTCCACAGACACAGCAGAATGAAGACAGGGATGCACATCAGCGGGGTGAGGATGAGGAGAGAGGCCACTCGGGATGCCCAGGGCCCAGGTGCGTACTCTAAATTTAGATTGGTTGATGAACTGGTCAGTGTGTCATACACCAGGGTGATCTGAGGAGAACCAGGAAGAGGTGGAGATCAAGGTTAGCCTTGGATACTGTCGACTTGAACCCGATTTCCACTATAGGGCCAGCCCGAACTGTACTGTGCTGGCTGGGATATTTTATTTTCACATTGTGCATTCCAGCACAGCTCCAGCAACTGGGTGATGCGTACCCAGGCCATTCTAGTACAGCTCGACTTAGTTTGGCTCGGTATTGTGCAATGGGTATTAGAAAGATAGTGATCAACAAATGTAATTTGCTATTCATTTGCGGATAGAAGGAATACATAGGTGTTTTAATGCAAAGTTAGAAGGAAGAGGGAGGGAGAGACCACCAGGGAGAGAGAGACCACGAGGGAGAGAGAGACCACCAGGGAGAGAGAGACCACCAGGGAGAGACAGACCACGAGGGAAAGACAACACGAGGGAGAGACAGACCACAAGGGAGAGAGAGACCACAAGGGAGAGACAGACCACGGGGGAGAGACAGACCACGAGGGAGAGACAGACCACGAGGGAGAGAGAGACCACAAGGGAGAGACAGACCACGGGGGAGAGACAGACCACGAGGGAGAGACAGACCACGAGGGAGAGACAGGAAACATTAAGATAAAGACAGATGCAGAGAGAGAGAGCGAGAGAGAGAGAGAGAGAGAGAGAGAGAGAGAGAGAGAGAGAGAGAGAGAGAGAGAGAGAGAGAGAGAGAGAGAGAGAGAGAGAGAGAGAGAGAGAGAGAGAGAGAGAGAGAGAGAGAGAGAGAAAGAGAGAGAGAGCAAAAGGTACAGAGAAAGAAATAGAACAAGATGAAAGCAGGAGAGAGATAATGAAGAAAGAGAAGATGAGCATAAAGAAAGAAAGACACAGAGAAAGATGAAAAGAGAGAGAGAGAGAGAGAGAGAGAGAGAGGTGACACAGGTGTCTGTCTTACTCACCCCACAGATGAGTGGTGTCACAAACAGCCAGCAGTACTTCAGCACAGAAGGGAAAGGATGGTAGCCTATCATGTCTTCAATGTTGTCAAGGAAACGGTTCGCACCTGCAAAGCCAATCCATCCACACTTTCTTTTTTAGTCGAGATCCATCTCTTCGTTTTGATAGAAACACTCACACACATGGGTCCCCCCTCGATTGACTGAAAACATGCTGAGACACAGTGGTCTACCATGTGTCCCCCTTCCCTTGTAGACTGGTAATATAACTTCAATTTAGACATAATGTTACTGTGAACTAAATGTACAGGTATGAACATGTTGTGACTGGTTGTGACTGTCCTTAGACCCATTGTAGTACTGGACTAAATACCATGCCCAATGGACAATATTCCTAGAAATAGCATTTTAGTCCAGAACCAGGCTTCATCTGGGTCCAGGAAACTGGCCCTCAGAGTATAGATTCAACTTTAACGACTAGAACAGTAACTACAGTAAACATAGTCGGTACAATCATGTTAGTAGTGACGTCACTCACCGTAGACCCAGGCGACGGCGATGCACTCAAAACATGCAATGAACAGCAGACTGGTCCCACTGGGGCCGTACGAGTCAATCAACTGAAAGAGGACTATCCCATTCTGATGGGAAGGGTAGAAGGACATGGATGTCAGAGGTGAACTGCTGTTCCTAGTGCTATTGAAGAGTTTACTAGCATCCGTCTCTCTCTCCCGCCATCTCTCTTTTTCTCTGTCTCCCACCCTCTATATATCTCTCTTCCACCACTCCCTCTCTCCCTCTCTCCTACCTCCGTGATGAGAGGCAGACCCAGTAGGAAGCAGACTACAGCGATGACTAGTACTAAGATCTCTCTCCGGCCAGGCCTCCGCAGTACACCAGGGAACATGTCAGTGATGGATGTGGCCAAGCTCTCTACACACACAAACTGGAAGGGTACACACACATGTTCACAACACACACACACATACATGTTCACAACACACACACACATACATGCACAAAGATGTATCCTGTCAACTGAAAATTACACATGACCTGATTTAAGCTTAATAAATTAAATACAACTCTATCAAACACACATACATATGCACGCACGCACGCACGCACGCACGCACGCACGCACGCACGCACGCACGCACGCACGCACGCACGCACGCACGCACGCACACACACACACACACACACACACACACACACACCAACATGCAACATGGACAGCCACATGGACAGTACCTGGCTGTCCAGGCCCAGTAAGATAACCATAAGAAAGAAGAGGACGGCCCAGAACTGGGCCCCTGGGAGCAGGGACACGGCTTTGGGATAGGCGATGAAAGCCAGACCAGGTCCTGTGGGAAACAGCCCACACACACACATTAGTTTATTCATATTTGCAGGTAAATATCACCGGCTTAATGTTGTGTGGAGGAGACCAGTTGAGGTAGAGGTTTTATGGTGTGGTACATTGGGCTGAAGGGCCCTCTTGTGGCCATTATTGGTTATGACAGTGAGCAGTATCGTACCTATAGCACAGGCTTCTCCATCTCTACTGGGAGATACTGGGAATGCAGAGTCTTGTTCCGCCCCAGCACTAACATACCTATTTCACATCAACTAATTATAGGCTTCAGTCTGGACCACAATTTGTTTGATCAAATATGTCTGTGCTGGAACAAACATCTGCACACCTAGCACATTTTTCGGACCAGAGTTGGAGATCCCAGCTTCACACGATATATAACAGCAATTAAGGAATCTCATTCTATATCAAGGTGTTGACAAACTTGACCTCTGCAGTAAGGAGTGTGACTTTGAAAAAGGGATGAAGACGAGGAAGGAGGAGGAAGATGGGGGATGTGGAGGAAAGAGGCCCACCTCCTTTAACGACTTCATTCATGTCCAGGTCGAGTGAGTGAGCCATGAATCCCAGTACGGAGAAGACGGCGAATCCAGCAAAGATGCTGGTGGCACTGTTGAGAATGCAGAGTGCCACGCAATCCCTGGAACACAACATGGTGTGTAAAATCACAATCACTCCCTGGAACACAACATGGTAGTTAAAATCACTATCACTCCCTGGAACACAACATGGTAGGTAAAATCACTATCACTCCCTGGAACACAACATGGTAGTTAAAATCACTATCACTCCCTGGAACACAACAAGGTAGTTAAAATCACAATCACTCCCTGGAACACAACATGGTAGTTAAAATCACTATCACTCCCTGGAACACAACATGGTAGTTAAAATCACTATCACTCCCTGGAACACAACATGGTAGGTAAAATCACTATCACTCCCTGGAACACAACATGGTAGTTAAAATCACTATCACTCCCTGGAACACAACATGGTAGTTAAAATCACTATCACTCCCTGGAACACAACATGGTAGTTAAAATCACTATCACTCCCTGGAACACAACATGGTAGTTAAAATCACTATCACTCCCTGGAACACAACATGGTAGGTAAAATCACTATCACTCCCTGGAACACAACATGGTAGTTAAAATCACTATCACTCCCTGGAACACAACATGGTAGTTAAAATCACTATCACTCCCTGGAACACAACATGGTAGTTAAAATCACTATCACTCCCTGGAACACAACAATGTGTGTAAAATCACAATCATGTAGTGTTTGCTTATGCAACCTCACAGGAGGGCACTGTACATAAGAACAATGAACACATAATCAATTACACTTACCAGTGTCCTTTTAGCTGTAGTTAGTTCAAACTAAACACTTGAAGGTATTTGAGGTGCGCTTGACTTAGTGTGGAGTTTGCACATTTGGGACCATTCCATTGGTTCTATTGTACACAGCAAACTATATCAAGCATAGCTCAAGTGTTGAAAAACATGTGACATAATGATGTGTTTGACCCAGGTCTGGGTGATCCAATTCAAATAACGTCAAGAGGGACGTAGCATGCTACTCTAAATCAATGTGAGAGGATACCGTTTGGAAAGAAAAGAGATGTGCAGTTTTTCACTTTTGGGACCATTCCATTGGTTCCCTTCGTAAAGCGCAAACTAAATCAAGCACAGTTGAAGTACTTGAAAATATGTTTGTTTTTATGTGACGATTCAAAGAGAGTTTTGAAGGGAAAGCTGTGTGCAGTGGTGTGTCACACTGACTTGTAACAGTTGTTGTTGTACTTGTTGTAGCTGCCCAGAGAGGTGAGGACCCCTTGACATACAGCGTAGGAGAAAAACACCTGGGTCCCTGCATCACGCCACACCTAGAGAGAGAGGGGGAGAGGGATAGAGGGATGGATGGAGGGAGGGGGATGGATGGATGGATGGAGAAAGGGAGGAGAGAGAGAGAGGGTAGGAGAGAGAATGGGAGGTATGGAGGAAGGGAGAAGAGAGATGGAGGCAAGGAGGGAGAGGGAGAGAGGGGGGTGAGGCAAGGAGTGAAAGACAGGGGGGAGGGATGGAGGGAGGAGAGAGGAGAGGGAAGGAGGGAGGTAGGAAAGAGAGTGAGAGGGATGGAGACAGGGAGAAGAGAAAGAGAGAATGAGGGGGGCAGAGTACAGGAAGAAAGAATATCTAGTTTACTGCCACATGTTCAGCTACTTTCACTCATTAAAGTAAACAGAAAACGGTCAAAACCATGAGGTTTTCATCAAATACATCTCCTGTAGACCCAGAAAACATTGGATACATTTCTCTGTCAAAGCTGACAACAATCAACTACAACTTGTGTAACAGCAGGTTTGTCTAGGGCCAATAATCTGGGCTCTCTACTGTCTTTCTCAGGCCAACATCCATCTGTGTCCATTCATGTGCGTGTTTGTGTGTATGCGTGGCTGCCTGTGTCTGCTTGCACTTCCTATGTGTGTGTGTTGACAATATCTCAGCAGACCCTCTGCAGACCCACTCATATCAGCATCTGGTTCGTGTTAGCAGGAGGGCGATAGGGCCTGGGAGGCCTGCATTCTGTCCCATAACAAAGTCCATTATCCATCCCAGTATAATCCACATACTACCACAGCCAGCTGGGATGGGCCCCTTCATTTCTCCTCTCTCTGTCTATACACAGGCCCCTAGAGCTCTTCTCTCTGTCTATACACAGACCCCTAAACCTCTTCTCTCTATCTATACACAGACCCCTAAACCTCTTCTCTCTGTCTATACACAGACCCCTAAACCTCTTCTCTCTGTCTATACACAGACCCCTAAAGCTCTTCTCTCTATCTATACACAGACCCCTAAACCTCTTCTCTCTGTCTATACACAGACCCCTAAAGCTCTTCTCTCTGTCTATACACAGACCCCTAAAGCTCTTCTCTCTATCTATACACAGACCCCTAAACCTCTTCTCTCTATCTATACACAGACCCCTAAACCTCTTCTCTCTGTCTATACACAGACCCCTAAACCTCTTCTCTCTGTCTATACACAGACCCCTAAAGGTCTTCTCTCTATCTATACACAGACCCCTAAACCTCTTCTCTCTGTCTATACACAGACCCCTAAACCTCTTCTCTCTGTCTATACACAGACCCCTAAACCTCTTCTCTCTGTCTATACACAGACCCCTAAAGCTCTTCTCTCTATCTATACACAGACCCCTAAACCTCTTCTCTCTGTCTATACACAGACCCCTAAAGCTCTTCTCTCTATCTATACACAGACCCCTAAACCTCTTCTCTCTATCTATACACAGACCCCTAAACCTCTTCTCTCTGTCTATACACAGACCCCTAAACCTCTTCTCTCTGTCTATACACAGACCCCTAAAGGTCTTCTCTCTATCTATACACAGACCCCTACACCTCTTCTCTCTGTCTATACACAGACCCCTAAACCTCTTCTCTCTGTCTATACACAGACCCCTAAACCTCTTCTCTCTGTCTATACACAGACCCCTAAAGCTCTTCTCTCTAGTGTTTGACCGTTGCCATTGACGTTCGGTCATTGGACTACGACCAAGGAGTATCTTATATGAATGAGTGGGGAAAATACGAAACTGACCCAAGATCAGCGTCTAGGGGCAACTTCATCCTACTCCGGGAGGATGGTGTTTTTGTTACTGCGTGTTGATGTTATGGTGTGTTGGGGTTACTGCTTAACTCTAAAGGGTCTTGGTTTGCTTTTCTTACTAAGACCCCAGTTCCGCTTTGGGATTGTGAGCAGAAAAAGAGAGAGAGAGAAAATGCTAGAGAACATAGTAGAGGAAGTAGTGTCTGCCATCTTCACTCCCTACTACCATCTTTCCTCTGTACTACCATCTTTATTCCCTACTACCATCTTTCCTCTGTACTACCATCTTTATTCCCTACTACCATCTTTATTCCCTACTACCATCTTTCCTCCCTACTACCATCTTTATTCCCTACTACCATCTTTCCTCCCTACTAACATCTTCACTCCCTACTACCATCTTTATTCCCTACTACCATCTTTCCTCCCTACTACCATCTTTCCTCCCTACTAACATCTTTCCTCCCTACTAACATCTTCACTCCCTACTACCATCTTTATTCCCTACTACCATCTTTCCTCCCTACTACCATCTTTCCTCCCTACTAACATCTTTAGTCCCTACTACCATCTTTCCTCCCTGCTACCATTTTTAGTCCCTACTATCATCTTTATGCCCTACTACCATCTTTCCGCTGTACTACCATCTTTAGTCCCTACTACCATCTTTATTCTCTACTACCATCTTCACTCCCTACTACCATCTTTCCTCCCTACTACCATATTGATTCCCTACAACATCTTTAGTCCCTACTACCATCTTTATTCTCTACTACCATCTTCACTCCCTACTACCATCTTTATTCCCTCCTACCATCTTTATTCTCTACTACCATCTTCACTCCCTACTACCATCTTTATTCTCTACTACCATCTTCACTCCCTACTACCATCTTTAGTCCCTACTACCATCTTTCCTCCCTACTACCATCTTTCCTCCCTACTACCATCTTTATTCCCTACTACCATCTTTCCTCTCTACTACCATCTTTCCTCCCTACTACCATCTTTATTCCCTACTACCCATCTTTCCTCCCTACTACCATCTTTATTCCCTACTAGCATCTTTATTCCTTACTACGATATTTCCTCCCTACTAACATCTTTCCTCCCTACTACCATCTTTCCTCTCTACTACCATCTTTCCTCCCTACTACCATCTTTCCTCCCTACTACTATCTTTAGTCCCTACTACCATCTTTATTCCCTACTACCATCTTTCCTCCCTACTAACATCTTTATTCCCTACTACCATCTTTCCTCTCTACTACCATCTTTCCTCCCTACTACCATCTTTAGTCCCTACTACCATCTTTCCTCCCTACTAGCATCTTTATTCCCTACTACCATCTTTCCTCCCTACTACCATCTTTAGTCCCTACTACCATCTTTCCTCCCTACTAACATCTTCACTCCCTACTACCATCTTTATTCCCTACTACCATCTTTCCTCCCTACTAACATCTTTATTCCCTACTACCATCTTTCCTCTCTACTACCATCTTTCCTCCCTACTAGCATCTTTATTCCCTACTACCATCTTTCCTCCCTACTAACATCTTTATTCCCTACTACCATCTTTCCTCTCTACTACCATCTTTCCTCCCTACTACCATCTTTAGTCCCTACTACCATCTTTCCTCCCTACTAGCATCTTTATTCCCTACTACCATCTTTCCTCCCGACTACCATCTTTAGTCCCTACTACCATCTTTCCTCCCTACTAACATCTTCACTCCCTACTACCATCTTTATTCCCTACTACCATCTTTCCTCCCTACTACCATATTTCCTCCCTACTAACATCTTCACTCCCTACTACCATCTTTCCTCTCTACTACCATCTTTAGTCCCTACTACCATCTTTCCTCCCTACTACGATCTTTCCTCCCTACTAACATCTTTCCTCCCTACTACCATCTTTCCTCTCTACTACCATGTTTCCTCCCTACTACCATCTTTATTCCCTACTACCATCTTTCCTCCCTACTACCATCTTTAGTCCCTACTACCATCTTTCTTCTCTACTACCATCTTTCCTCCCTACTACCATCTTTATTCCCTACTAGCATCTTTATTCCTTACTACCATCTTTCCTCTCTACTACCATCTTTCCTCCCTACTACCATCTTTATTCTCTACTACCATCTTTCCTCCCTACTACCATCTTTATTCCCTACTAGCATCTTTATTCCTTACTACGATCTTTCCTCCCTACTAACATCTTTCCTCCCTACTACCATCTTTCCTCTCTACTACCATCTTTCCTCCCTACTACCATCTTTCCTCCCTACTACCATCTTTAGTCCCTACTACCATCTTTATTCCCTACTACCATCTTTCCTCCCTACTACCATCTTTCCTTCCTACTACCATCTTTCCTCCCTACTACCATCTTTATTCTCTACTACCATCTTTCCTCCCTACTACCATCTTTCCTCCCTACTACCATCTTTCCTCCCAACTACCATCTTTAGTCCCTACTACCATCTTTATTCCCTACTACCATCTCTCCTCCCTACTACCATCTCTCCTCCCTACTACCATCTTTCCTCCCTACTACCATCTTTCCTCCCTACTACCATCTTTATTCCCTACTACCATCTTTCCTCTCTACTACCATCTTTCCTCCCTACTACCATCTTTCCTCTGTACTACCATCTTTATTCCCTACTACCATCTTTCCTCCCTACTACCATCCCTGTCCCATCAGTCTTACCCCGGGTTCCAAGATCTTGTCCATTTGAGGCCAGAGATAGTACTTTAGGCCCTCTCCAGCCCCTGGTAGAGTCACACCTCGGATAAACAGGATGAAGAGCATCAGGTAGGGGAATGTTGCTGTGAAGTACACCACCTGTGGTCACACATGAAGACACACACACACACACACACACACACACACACACACACACACACACACACACACACACACACACACACACACACACACACACACACACACACACACACACACACACACACACACACACACACACACACACACACAAAGATTGTACAGACTGAAACAGGGAGGTACTACCTGGACTTGGCCAATAAGAAGCACTCATTTTAGTTTTCCCTTGCAAAACATTTTGCTGCGGTGTGCCCTAATGAATTTGATCCTGTTGTTTTGGTCTGTATGGGAGGCTGCCAGCTCACCTTGCCTGTAGATTTGACTCCCTTCCAGATGCAGAAGTAGCAGATGATCCAGGCCAGCAGCAAACAGAGAGCCAGGTCCCAATGCACAGCACCCAGAGACACATGATCTGATGTCCTCAACACCCGACGACTGGGGAACAACACACACACACATATGTAAGCACGCACGCATGCACGCATGCACACACACACACACACACACACACACACACACACACACACACACACACACACACACACACACACACACACACACACACACACACACACACACACACACACACACACACACACACACACACACACACACCATGGCAGTTCACAAATGTTCAGTAACAAGGGAGAGTACTTGATGATGATAAATGGAAACAATGCTTTTTATTGAATTATTATTTAGTTTTATGCTTTCCCCAAACCATAACCCTAACCTTCACCATTTGGAATGAATACCTAAACTTAACCCTTTTAGTTGTTTCTGTTTTAACCTAGTAACCATACGGAATTAACCCAGTAACCACAAGGAATTAATGGGTCAAAATCGACATTCATCAAATTACGTCAAATCCCAATACCATGACCCTCTATGTACTACATACCATCTTAGACATGGTGTTTTATTTCAGAGATCCGCTCCCCACACAAATCTAACCTATACAAATCCCAATACCATGACCCTCTATGTACTACATACCATCTTAGACATGGTGTTTTATTTCAGAGATCCGCTCCCCACACAAATCTAACCTATACAAATCCCAATACCATGACCCTCTATGTACTACATACCATCTTAGACATGGTGTTTTATTTCAGAGATCCTCTCCCCACACAAATCTAACCTATACAAATCCCAATACCATGACCCTCTATGTACTACATACCATCTTAGACATGGTGTTTTACTTCAGAGATCAGCTCCCCACACAAATCTAACCTATACAAATTCACAGCGACAGCCAACCCGACAGAAAAACACGTGTTCTTTTTCCAACTTTATAGTCTCCATATGGAGCCTCTGCACGAATACAGAGACAAAAGAGCATCGGCATGATAAATACAGATGTTCCATTTCCCCCAGTTTAGTTTAGAGGGTTTTAGTTTAGGCTTTGAACCCCAAAGAAAGGACACATATTGTTCTCATTTAGAAGAAAACGCTTCAGAATGCTGTTCTCAGCCCATGTCCCAATCCTGCACCACCCGGAAACACCATCAGGAATGTATCATGTGGGAAGAACCATGGCCTCTTACGAAATCACCAGACTAGTCTAACAAAACAACAACACTGAATTTGAACACAAAATAATCCTTATCGAGCGCTCTAATTGGTTGTTTTATGGTTCCCGCCAGGCAGTAATTGGCTAATTTCCCTTACCCGGTGTTCTACTGGGCTGCTGGGCCGTTGGGTGGGCCCTATATTGTCTGTCAGCATGACTCATCATCATCACTATCAGTATGTGTGTGTGTGTGCGTGTGTGTGCGTGTGTATTTCAGAAGTTATGATTGGTTTTAAACTTACGCCCAAAACTCCTCCTCGGGAGACGTGATCTTCATGGTTTCATTACTGAAAGAGAAAGAGGGGGGTAAACCGATGAAAAAGCAGTGAGAAATAGCCAAAGGAACCACGATATAGTAATCTCAATGTATGCATGACTGCACCTCATCAACACCAAGTGTATCTGATATCTTCAAAGTACAATAAGGAGGCCTACCTCAACATATTGTAGTCATTATAGTCTGTCTGGTTGTGAAGGAAGGACCAGTCTGAGTCCAACTGGGAGAGGTGTGGGTTCAACAACATGGAACTCAAATTATGACAGTTCTCTGTGAGAATGTTAGAGAGAGAGAGACAGAGACAAGAGAGAGACAGAGACAGAGACAAGAGAGAGAGACAGAGACAGAGACAGAGAGAGAGAGAAAGAGAGAGAGAGAGAGAGAGAGAGAGAGAGAGAGAGAGAGAGAGAGAGAGAGAGAGAGAGAGAGAGAGAGAGAGAGAGAGAGAGAGACAGAGACAGAGACAAGAGAGAGAGACAGAGACAGAGAGAGAGAGAGAGAGAGAGAGAGAGAGAGACAGAGAGAGATAATTAGTGAGTGAGTTTGAGTAAGTAAGTATGTGCACATGCATACGTGCACGTGTGTCTATGTCTACGTGTGTGTGTGTCTGTGTTGAGTTCTTGTACCAGTATTCCACTCATTGTCACAGGTGGACCAGGGCAGTGGATTCCTGAAGGAGTTGAATAGGTAGAACAGACCCCAGGCTAGCACCACTATGTAATAGATGTTCAAGTACGCCACAATCACTTGGGATGCAATTCCCACTCCTGTAGATGGAAAAGCAAAGCCAGGTTAACATTTGATAATGTGACCGTTCTTTCAATAATTTAGTAACTTAGCACAGTGGTCAAACCATGGATCTGGAGAACTACAGGGCATGCAGGCTTTTGGTCCAGCCCAGCACTACAACACCTAAATAAACAAACATCTCATTGAGACTTTGTTAAGTTGAATCAGGAGTGTTAGTACTGGAACAAAAGCCTGCTTACTACCTAGCAAATTACTGTTACATATAGAAACTGTCAAATGTATTTGTTTTCAATCAAGGTCTTTGTATACAGCAGCATCTCATGAGTTTAGCCTGAAACAACACATTTTAATCCCTGTTTTAACTGGCACAAGGCCCGATTCCCAGACACAAATAATGGATAGTCCTGCACTAAAAAGCCATTTTAACGGTTATGTAATCAAAAATGTAATCTACGTAATCTCCAAAAGTAATTATTATCATGAGAGGGCCATAAACTATATCTAGTAATGCTGCATAC
>NC_092096.1:25201816-25279316 GCF_045679555.1 Salvelinus alpinus
GCTAAAGTTAGCTAGCATGCTAGCTACTTCCAGACATAAACGAGAGAACACCTCACTCTGACCATTTGTCTTGCTCTAGCAGAGCTGGTTAGGCTGTTTTCATGTTATCCAGAGCGTTGGTGACTCTAACTGTGCTGCTGGCAACAATTTAATTAAGCTTTTTTGCCAAGGTTTACTGACACGGCATATTCAACAGGGTGTTGAGCGTTCGTAAATTCATCAGTTATTCTGCGCTCTGGCACACTCAGACGAGAGCGCTCTGAAATCGGAGTAGATAGCCAGAGCAAATTTACAAACGCACCCCATGGATTTCCGAGTTGGATGACCTTCTAACGATTTTTTCACAGTAGGAGCTCGTTTTTGTTCGAGTTCCCAGTTGTCTGGAATGCACTGAAGTCGGGAACTCGGGGAGATGTCATTAATGATTCTAGGAAAATGTCATTATTTTTGTTATTAACTAAAAAGCTAAATATGATTTAATCTTGTTGTAACAAATACATAAGATACATTTTCAATTCAAGGAACCAATTTACGCCTGGAGGTAAATTGTTTTGGAACATGTTTGTTCCTGACGCGGCATCATACATCAGTGGGAGAGACTTGGAATTATGACGTGCTCTGTGACGTTTTTTTTTGCTACCAGGAAACGAATGTAAACATAGCAATCGGAATAGAAACGCAAATGCATTCGCATAATTCTACAAAAGATCTTCGATGCTGGGTGCTAAATACGATTTTGCAGCACGGGGCGAAATGTGGTTAGCTGGAATATATGATTGCCAATTCTAGAAGAGGTTATTAAACGCAGTAGCTAGGACTGAGGCAGGCTAATCGCTCGATAAACCGGTAAGATAGCCTGCTATATTTCATGCTAGTAGCTAGTTATATTTCCTATAGACTATATACCCGATGTGATAAACATATTGCTGGTGTTTGATAGCAGCTTAGTGAATTGTGTTCGTCTATTTGACATGTAGACACACATCCACTTCGGGGTGCAGAGAATTTGCAACAAGCTGATGACATGTCGGCAGACAGTTCTTCTGCCAACCAGGAAGAACCTAATGCTGTTGTTGGAAACATATTGGTGCAGTTCACATAGGTATTGTTCATAGTTGCAAGCAAATTACCGAGAAATATGAGAACAGATATTTAAAAATAAGAAATATCATGCTGAAGATAAACCTAGCATACTCCTTATCCACTATAAGCCAATGCAATGACATTGTATACTGCTGTTCCCAGGTCCAGGCATGTTTGCCATAAGGGCACCTGAGGAGGAGTCCTCAGAGATGGTGGAGGAGATGGACACGTCAGAGGCTGTCTGGTGCTGGTATTACCTAGCCGAATGTGGAGTGTGGCACATGTTTGAGGTACAGGACATATCACCACCTATGCATTCCTCATCCATCCATCCTCTCACTTGATCTATCGATCCATTCCTTCATTATTCCATCCATCCATACATTTTTACTGCATCCATCCATCCATTTTTACTGCATCCATCCACCCATCCCCTCACTCACTCTACCCATCCCAGTCTCATTTGCAATTTGTTCTGGTTGTGGCAGATTGATCCAAGTGCTGCATGCTCTGTGACCAGTGAGCAGATAGAACAGAATTACAGCAGGAATCAACACGGTGTCATGGAGTTTTACACCGCCAAGTACACCTACAGACTGGACTTCTCAGGTACCAAGAACAGTACAGTACTGGCACACATCTATACAGTATCATTGACAATCATTGGATATGTTGGAGTCTGTCTCTAATTCCCTGATCTTTGTTTGTCTTTGTTTCACAACCAGTCATGAAGCAGATCAATGTCACAACCGGGAAACAACGGCCAATCAAACGGGCGTTCCACTCTGCCACTGGCTTTAGGTGAGTCTGAGCTGTACCAATGGGGTCACCCACGGGCATGTAGCTGTATAACTCAGACATGCAGGTAGCCCACAGGCCTGTGACTGTATAACTAAGAAATACAGAGTTCTGAGTGCTCTCCATTGGCTCTGTGGTCAGTTTCACTTCCTGGAGCTTGCTTCCCGGAGCTAACTTTAGTCTATTGTGGGGTTAGAAGCGTCACCTGTTCTATGGTTAAACCTTATGCATGTTGTGCTACATTTTGGGTGAAAATAAAAGGATGTGTAACTAAGGGCATTGACATAATAACCACCGAGCAGTTGGACCCAGGCCTGACCTGTACAGTATGTGTCTGAATTGTGTATATGCATCTGTCACCCTCGCCCAGGTTCATTTGTGATAATCTGGCCCTGCCGGTGCCCTGCCACTGGGAGAGAATAAATACAGACGAGCCTTATCAGGTAAGGGGAAAAGGATGTGTGTGGACAATATGCTGTGTATCTACCTCTTTCAGACAGAGAGCTTTACCCGACTTTTGCCGGTTCAGGTTACTATCTGAATGGGGCAGGGGTAGAAATACAGGTAACTCCTGACCAGCATGTTACCTGCTCAAGACCTAGTCGTGTTACCTGCTCAAGACCTAGTCGTGTTACCTGCTCAAGACCTAGTCGTGTTACCTGCTCAAGACCTAGTCGTGTTACCTGCTCAAGACCTAGTCGTGTTTCCTGCTCAAGACCTAGTCGTGTTTCCTGCTCAAGACCTAGTCGTGTTTCCTGCTCAAGACCTAGTCGTGTTACCTGCTCAAGACCTAGTCGTGTTACCTGCTCAAGACCTAGTCGTGTTACCTGCTCAAGACCTAGTCGTGTTACCTGCTCAAGACCTAGTCGTGTTACCTGCTCAAGACCTAGTCGTGTTACCTGCTCAAGACCTAGTCGTGTTACCTGCTCAAGACCTAGTCGTGTTACCTGCTCAAGACCTAGTCGTGTTTCCTGCTCAAGACCTAGTCGTGTTACCTGCTCAAGACCTAGTCGTGTTACCTGCTCAAGACCTAGTCGTGTTACCTGCTCAAGACCTAGTCGTGTTACCTGCTCAAGACCTAGTCGTGTTACCTGCTCAAGACCTAGTCGTGTTACCTGCTCAAGACCTAGTCGTGTTACCTGTAAAAGTAGAGTAATAAATGCTTATGACAAGTCTTATAATGCATTATACCTGTCAGTGTTCAACTGATATTCAGAGACATGACGTTGCCACGAGTAGCACCACAGATGTTGCAGATGAGCGCGGTGCAAGATGATGCACTGACAGAGTATCACAGTGTATCTGCACATCATCTACAACGTGATAGCTGCGAGACAACAGTGGAGAGGTTTCGCCTTGCACTTCAATGCTCTTAATTGTTGTGGAAATCGGCCCGATATTGCTATTTACTTTGTGCATTGCTGACTACCTTTAAAGGCCAAGTCCAGTCGAAAACATGTTTTTCTGTATTTGGTATATATTTCAACACTATGAGGTTGGAATAATACTGTAAAATTATGATAATGCCCTTTTAGTGTAAGAGCTGTTTGAAAAGACCGCCTGCAATTTCTGCCTGTTTTGGTGGGATGGAGTTTTGGCCTGACTGCTGACGTCACCAGGTGAAAAATGTGTTAATAGACCAATAAGAAAGAGAGTTCCAAATCTCTCTGCCAATAGCAGCTAGTTTTCAGTTTTCCCCTCTGTACTCAGACCACTTCCAGACATTCCTAGCAAAATTCTTGCTTGAGAATTTGCTCTTTGCTCTTTGCTAAGAAGCTATTTTTGTTTATTTTTGACCATTTTAATAGAAAGAAAATCCACAGTAAGGTACTTATTTGTTTCCCATAAAATGTGATTTGATATTGAGATAAAAACAGTTTTATTGGACCTTTAAGTAAAGTTGAATCAATGTATCTACCTACTCCATGACTCTCTTTAGCCAGTTTGTTTGTTTCTAACTAAAACAGTGTGTGTCATTGATTTGCAGTATACCCATGTCTGATTGACTATACTCTTTCACCTTGTAGAATTAGGAATTAGAATACCAGTAATTTAATAGGATCTTTATTTTTCAGCTCGTCTCATTGGCCAGAGATACTTATGAATTCAAGGAAGTGGTCAGACTCTATGAAAGGACCATGTGTCACCCTATCAAATCTATTCAGAGGATACAGAACCTGGATCTGTGGGAGTTCTTTTGCAGGTAGAGATGTGCATGTGTGTGTGTGTGTGTGTGTGTGTGTGTGTGTGTGTGTGTGGAGGTATTATAAGGTATTATAATGATGTTAGTATAGTTGAGTATCTAAATTATTTTGATGATAGCACCTAGAATCCCAGTTTGGAATGATGGTTTGAATTAGATAGATAGACCTTTTTCGAGAACTTCTTAGAGATCTTTTGGTTGGAAAACATAATTAACCTAAATGCTGAGACTGATCAATGCTTTTGTGTTTTTACTCCAATTTCTAAAGGAAAAAACAACAATTGCGGAAGATAAAGAGAGTTGTGGACATTGAGGAGAAAATGTTATTTCATGGCACAGGCCACAGCAACGTGCAGGCTATATGCACATATAACTTTGACTGGCGGCTAACTGGGAGCCACGGGGACGTCTATGGCAGAGGTAGATTCCACTTGTGTTGTGTCATGAAATCGTAACTTTCTCACAATTTCACGGTTTTCCAGAAATCCCGGTTATAGTATTCCTGGATGTCCTGCCTATTCCTGTCTATTCCTGCCTTATTCCGAGAATCTTCCAACTTTGATTTCTGGAAAACCTGGGAATTTTGGCAAAGTTCCTGGAATTTTGCAGCAGTAGTTTCAACTGTTCAAACATAGCATTCTAATACTGTCCTTCCCATCATTTCTCAGGGAGTTATTTTGCCCGAGACGCCAAGTATTCTAGCAAATTCTGCCTTACGACGGGGAAACATAACTTTGCCTTGCAGAAGCACGGACTAGCCCCGCCGATATTTTCAAGCGAGCCTCCATATAAGACCATGTTCCTGGCCAGAGTGCTGGTCGGCGAGTCCACGTTAGGCAATCCGCTGTTCTGCCGACCGCCATCCAAGGACATGAGCTACAGCAACTTCTTCGACAGCTGTGTGGACGACCTCGCCAACCCAAAGATCTACGTCATCTTCGACTGCAACCAGATTTACCCAGAGTATCTCATTGAGTTCTACTGACGCCTATGGGGTGATCAGGGATGTTATCACACAATGTACATGGGGCGGATTTTTTTTTACCAGGACGGGATTGGGATTCAGAAACATCAGGGGAGAGGTCGAGAGAGGAGGGACTCAATGGACGGCCATGATGACTTCCCGCTGTTTGATTCAAGGCCTGACTGGGACTTGGATCATAAGAAGTGCCTTAATGGATTACTATGGCAGAACAGGGAAGACCATACAAGAAGACTATGTTTCTATAAAAGCTGTAGAGTTCGTAAAGAGTGGTTTGTCTATTTACTGTGTTTAGAGACTTGTGGATCGGTCAGGGCGAGAGGTGGCGTATTTGAAAAAACTGAAAAGTAACTGCACACTGTTGGAGTGTTCCCGAAATGGATTAGCAATGTTTCAACCTGCCACAGAGGATCTTTCGGCAGGATCACCCTGTGTTGTCGAAACGTTGCGAATACGTTTCGGGAGCGTTCTAACGGTGTGCAGGTATTCTTTTTTTCTTTTCCTTTGACTGTTTGGGTCCAACATGACCATAGTCAAGCAAAGCTAAAAAGTGCAACACACTTCTAATGAGGATGTAGACTGAATAACTACTTTGGTGACCAGGATGCAATAACTCACTATTACAAGTAAAGTCGCCAACATAAAGTAAACAAATGTTTGACTTGCCCTACTCCTGTATACAAGGACCTGATTTCATAGATAGACATTGAATAAGTAGGTGTATCCAAACTTTTGACTGGTACTGTGTATAAGGGATATATTCATTGTAACTGTACAGTAATCTGCTCTTGTAATATTTTCTACATTGTAGAATAATAGTGAAGACATCAAAACTATGGAATCATGTAGTAACCAAAAAAGTGTTAAACAAATCTAAATATATTTTAGATTCTTCTAAGTAGCCACCCTTTGCCTTGATGACAGCTTTGCACACTCTTGGCATTCTCTCAACCAGCTTCATGAGGAATCCTTTTCCAACAGTCTTGAAGGAGTTCCCACATATGCTGAGCACTTGTTGGCTGATTTTCCTTTACTCTGCGGTCCAACTCATCCCAAACCATCTCAATTGGGTTGAGGTCGGGTGATTGTGGAGGCCAGGTTATCTGCTGCAGGACTCTATCACTCTCCTTCTTGGTCAAATAGCCCTTATACAGTCATTGTCCTGTTAAAAAACAAATGATCGTCCCACTAAGTGCAAACCAGATGGGATGGCGTATCGCTGCGTAATGCTGTGGTAGCCATGCTGGTTAAGTGTGCCTTGAATTCTAAATAAATCACAGACAGTGTCACCAGCAAAGCACCCCCACACCATCACACCACCTCCTCCATGCTTCACGGTGGGAACCACACATGCGGAGATCATCCGTTCACCTACTCTGCGTCTCACAAAGACACAGCGGTTGTAACAAAAAATCTCAAATTTGGACTCATCAGACCAAAGGACAGATTTCCTCCGGTCTAATGTCCATTGCTCGTGTTTCTTGGCCCAAGCAAGTCTCTTCTTCTTATTGGTGTCCTTTTAGTAGTGTTTTTTTGTTGCAGAAATTAAACCATGAAGGTCTGAGTCTCTGAAAAGTTGATGTTGAGATGTGTCTGTTACTTGAACTCTGAGGCATTTATTTGGGCTGCAATTTCTGAGGCTGGTAACTCTAATGAACTTATCCTCTGCAGCAGAGGTAACCCTGGGTCTTCTATTCCTGTGGCGGTCCTCATGAGAGCCAGTTTCTTCATAGCGCTTGAAGGTTTTTGCGACTGCACTTGAAGAAACTTTCAAAGTTCTTCATGTCTTAAAGTAATGATGGACTATCGTTTCTCTTTGCTTATTTGAGCTGTTTATGCCATAATATGGACTTGTCACAACACAACTGATTGTCTCAAACGCGTTAAGAAGGAATTAAATTTCACAAATTAAATTTTAACAAGGCACACCTGTTCATTGAAATGCATTACAGGTGACAACCTCATGAAACTGGTTGAGATTGCCAAGAGTGTGCAAAGCTGTCATCAAGGCAAAGGGTGGCTACTTTGAAGAATCTCAATAATAAAATATATTTTGATTTGTTTAACACTTATTTGGTTGCTGCATCATTCCATATGTGTTATTTCATAGTTTTGAGGTCTTCACTATTATTCTACAATGTAGAAAACAGTAAAAATAAAGAAAAACCCTTGAATGAGTAGGTGTATCCAAACTTTGACTGGTACTGTATATATAACAAATATAGTTACCAAAGAAATTGGATTTCTAGGAAAACTAGATAGATTTCATGTAGAGTTGCTCCAATTCTAACTAAACAGACAATGCAAACACTGCAGTTGTACTATCACATCATATCATGCATGAGGCTTATAGTCAGCTCGTCTCTGTGTACTGTACTGTAGCAGATGCATTTTCTAAATGAAAGCTAGGATATAGGCCTAGCTAGTGTTGCTAAGCTAAGAAACCGGATGAATCTCTTTGGGGACCGTTTGTGCAAGTCAAGTGATTGATTGCCTGAGTTAATTGAGGCCAAGACCTTCGGCCAAGATGGCTTTTAAAGGCCAATATGTCTTAAAATCTACTGCTTTCTCCTTCACCGCTATTGGTACCATGATCTGACAATGCAGTAGGCTACCTGTATATGTGTAATGTATGTAGTTGATATATGCATGATAAGCACTCTCTTACCCCTTAAACAATCTACCTCCCTCATTCTGCACATTGTACATTGTTCAAGAAGGAAATACCCCCATGAATATTTTCTTGAGCTGAATTAAAATGGTCTTTCCTCTTAATGAGAGGGTGTCAAACTATGTCATAATGACAGTATTTTCGTGTTCATTTAAAGTCATGTAATGTTGGTCAGTACTTCATGCCCTCTGCTTTGATGTGTAAACTTGATATGGGCTTGATTTAGGCCTACTGTTGTAATACACTGTAAATAAACTAAAATGTTATACGTGTATGTTTACCAGCGCTAGTCATGTTGAATGCAAGGTGTGCATTATTTTATCTATCTATTTCCTGCAAATACTACCAAGGATCATTGAAGGTTAAGTGATAGGGAAACAATGGAGGGAAATGAAGTGCTGAGTGCATCTAATTGGCCACATGGCGGCAGTACAACACAAGATTACACCATACATTTCTGTTCAATCGTATTTGACTTTCAAATGTTGTTGAGGCATGGGATTGACTGATATCCCCTCAGAGATGATATAACCATGCCTCAAATCTTAGTACATTTCATATGAAGTCAATGTGAGTTAGTCTTTGTTCTTTTTTTTCCGGGGCGGGTGGTTGAACAATTGTCTTTTCTTAGTGAGGATTATACTGTCGTCAGGAGATTTCAAGAATACAATCCGTTAGGATAAGGAGGAAATACACACATTTGAAAAAAAATTGTAACTAGCAGATTGAGTGAGTTCCTCCAGTCTTGACTGGAACATCATGGACCAGTGACAACAAAATGAAGAAAGGACCTACGTTGTATATGGCATACAGTTGAAGTCGGAAGTTTACATACACTTAGGTTGGAGTCATTAAAACTTGTTTTTCAACCACACCACACATTTCTGGTTAACAAACTATAGTTTTGGCAAGTCGGTTAGGACATCTACTTTGTGCATGACACAAGTAATTTTTCCAACAATTGTTTACAGACAGATTATTTCACTTGTAATTCACTGTATCAAAATTCCAGTGGGTCAGAAGTTTACATACACTAAGTTGACTCTGCCTTTAAACATCTTGGAACATTCCAGAAAATGATGTCATGGCTTTAGAAGCTTCTGATAGGCTAATTGACATCATTTGAGTCAATTGGCGGTGTACCTGTGGATGTATTTCAAGGCCTACCTTCAAACTCACTGCCTCTTTGCTTGACATCATGGGAAAATCAAAAGAAATCAACCAAGACCTCAGAAAAATATTTGTAGACCTCCACAATTCTGGCGCATCCTTGGGAGTCATTTCCAAATGCCTGAAGGTACCACGGTCATCTGTACAAACAATAGTACGCAAGTATAAACACCATGGGACCACGCAGCCGTCATACTGTTCAGGAAGGAGACATGTTCTGTCTCCTAGAGATGAATGTATTTTGGTGTGAAAAGTGCAAAACAACAGAACAACAGCAAAGGTCCTTGTGAAGATGCTGGAGGAAACCGGTACGAAAGTATCTGTATCCACAGTAAAACGAGTCCTATATCGACATAACCTGAAAAGCCGCTCAGCAAGGAAGAAGCCACTGCTCCAAAACCGCCATAAAAAAGCCAGACTACAGTTTGGAACTGCACATGGGGACAAATATTGTACTCTTTGGAGAAATGTCCTCTGGTCTGATGAAACAAAAATAGAACTATTTGGCCATAATGGCCATCATTATGTTTGGAGGAAAAAGTGGGATGCTTGCAAGCCGAAGAACACCATCCCAACCGTGACACACGTGGGTGGCAGCATCATTTGTTGTGTGGGTGCTTTGCTGCAGGAGGGACTGGTGCATTTCACAAAATAGATGGCATCATGAAGAAGGACCATTATTTGGATATATTGAAGCAACATCTCAAGACATCAGTCAGGAAGTTAAAGCTTGGTCGCAAATGGGTCTTCCAAATGGACAATGACCCCAAGCATACTTCCAAAGTTGTGTCAAAATGGCTTAAGGACAACAAAGTCAAGGTATTGGAGTAGCCATCAAAAAGCCCTGACCTCAAATCATATAGAACATTTGTGGGCAGAACTGAAAAAGTGTGTGCAAACAAGGAGGCCTACAAACCTGACTCCGTTACACCAGCTCTGTCAGGAGGAATGGGCCAAAATTCACCCAGCTTATTGTGGGAAGCTTGTTGAAGGCTACCCAAAATGTTTGACCCAAGTTAAACAATTTAAAGGCAATGCTACCAAATACTAATTGAGTGTATGTAAACTTCTGACCCACTGGGAATGTGATGAAATAAATCCTTCTCTCTATTATTCTGAAATTTCACATTCTTAAAATTAAAGTGTTGATCCTAACTGACCTAAAACAGGGAATTTGTACTAGGATTAAATGTCAGGAATTGTGAAACTGTATTTGAAAACGTATTTGGCTAAGGTGTATGTAAGCCTTCGACTACTACTGTATATGCAAAACAAGTCTGACGTCAACTTTATTGGTGACTCAGACGCTCCATCTAAAAAGCAGATTTATTTTAATCCACAGGTGAGCGTCATACACCAGACTTTCAGACAAGGACGTCCTCCTTTAAGAGGGTGTGGTTTGAGTGGTGATTTCACTACAGCATTTTCAAGCAGTGCTGAACCAGGTCAGGAGTGGCAGGCTAATCTTGGATAGCTACAGTACCATTCACCTTTACTACAAAAGAAAACCTCAGGAGAAGGTAAAGTAACATTTTCCCTAGTATTTTATCAAGCCAAATTGAAGTGGTGTTTCAGTAAATAAGATGTGTGTGTTTGCTGCCCTGTTGTAGATGTGGACTCCATCAGAAAGCAGTTCAGAGGTTGAGGACATGGACACCTCAGACATGCTTGTTATGACAGATTACAAAACAAATCCATGGCTTTGGTTCTACCTGGACGAAAGGGGAACGTGGCACATGTTTGAGGTAGCTGTCTCTTGTCAGTCTAGAGTTAATCTCCACTTATGTGGCAGGCTGCTTAAAGGAGGGGGAACTAGACAGACGCATCGAATCCATCTGTAGAATACAGAACCTGGACCTCTGGGAATTTTACTGTAGGTAAGAGGAATTCTAATTTACATCATCAGCATCATAATATTATTATAATTTCTCCAGAAATAGATGGATGTAGTACAGTATACATTTCCTATCTAATTTGGTGGTATTCTATCACTATTGGTATTGTATTGACCATTGTAAAAACTATTGGTCGCTAAATCCGGAGAAATGACGGACCATGTAAAAAAACTGTTGGTCACTAAATCCGGCTAGAAGGACCACGTGAAAACGGTTGGCTGGTATGCCCTCACCCGTCTGAGCGGTCAGCTGTGAATGCCCTCACCCGTCTGAGCGGTCAGCTGTGAATGCCCTCACCCGTCTGAGCGGTCAGCTGTGAATGCCCTCACCCGCTATATACTTCTGATTGGTTTGGTTCTGTCCTCTATAGTGCTGTCCGGTTAGAACATGATGTTGAAGCCACTATGGAAAATGTTGTTGTAGCGTGTGCATGCAAAAGACTGTTTACCAATACAACAATTAAACCACTTCTGCAAAAGTACTTGTGCAACCAATGCCATAACACTTATGGCTGTACGGAATAATACTACATATGATAAACAATAGGCAAAGCAGTATTGGCAACTTGAACATTAAAGAATAGTAACAGCCATGCAGTAGAACTGATAAGAGAATTAAGTTATCCTGTTCATTAACCAATTCAATTTGTTTACTCAGTCTGCGCTATCAGGATTTGTATGATACTGATAGAAATAAAACAGACAGAGGCCCAGTCTACAAAAGTTAAACGTTTATTCACGGAACGTTCTGACGTGCACAGTACAAAGACCTTCAATTTATAGTGACACACATACTTCCACACAAACCTTCAAATCCGCCCGCCAATAGAGTTTAGGGGAGTCCGTGAGAATAGCGTCTCCCTGCCCTCCCCTAAGATAGGGAGAGACCTGGGACTGGGAAGTTCTCAGTGTCCCAGCCAAGGTCGCTCCGAATCTGGCTCAGACAGACAGTCTGGTATCAAAAAATATTTCCTTATCAAGAACATATGTCTGAAAGCTATCAAAGTAACAGTAAGTAATTAGTGGTAATTAACCATTATTTTTGGGGCTCCCGAGTGGCACAGCGATCTAAGGCACTGCATCTCAGTGCTAGAGGCGTCACTACAGACCATAGTTCGATTCCAGGCTGTATCACAATTGGCTGTGATTGGGAGTCCCATAGGGTGGCGCACAATTGGCCCAGCGGCATCCGGGTTAGTGTTTGGCCGGGGTAGGCCGTCAATATAAATAAGAATTTGTTCTTAACTGACTTGCCTAGTTAAAAGAAGGTTAAATTAAAAAAGTTTAAATTACACAGCATGTAAAACCCCTAATAAACCCCCTGCATTTCGATACACGCACAACATTCCGACATTCGTGTTACTGTCGACAACTAAACGTCGTCAGAAACATGTGTCTTCTCCCTTCGGACTACGATAACACTCTGACCTGAGTGGGTGGGTGCAGTGTCCAGATGCTCATTTCCAAGCGCTCATATTGGTTGTGAATGGCAGTTCTATGATGGGTGAGGGATAATTTAGGTAGGCTGAGCAGCCAAACTAACGGGACTTTGAGGGGAGATATGAGGAGAGGAGCAGGAAGGCCTTTTTTCACAACCATGGTGATTCTCTTTTTAAAGGAAAAAGATTCAGTTGGGAAGGATTCAAGGTGTTACAGAGGTCAAGGAGGAGAAGCTGTTTCATGGAACAAAAATCAGCAACGTACACTCAATTTGTACATACAATTTTGACACCAGGTTAGCTGGTATCAACGGCCATATTCTTGGAAAAGGTAAGTGATGATGAAACAGGCTATACATGAATATAGTATGTATGACAGCAGGTATAATTTCTCTGGTACAGTAACCCCATTATTACCCCTCTTCTTCCTTTTATGTAGGAACCTACTTTGCAAGATTTGCCTCATATGCAGATAAGTACAGTCCATGGAACACTGATCCAGTACCTCTGTTTGGTGAGGCACCACAAGGCTTCAGTAGCCAAAAGACCAAAACAATGTTTCTGTGCAAGGTGATAGTTGGGAAAACTACACTGGGAAAGACAGATTTCCTCAAGCCTGATGACAAAAGTGCTATTAACTTCCATGACAGTTGTGTGGACAATGTCATGTATCCCAGAATTTTTGTCATATTTGATCCCAATCAGATATATCCAGAGTACTTAATTCAGTACTATTGAAATAAAGATGGAGACCGAGTGACCTACAATGAGTTGTCATGTGCAATATGAACTGTAAGCCTGTCATTGGAATAGGTTGAATGGACATTTTGCATTCACATTAATGCAATTTCTATTCACTGTTTTAAACAGTGGTCCATTCTCAATGTAAATAATTTCTATCACGATGGATTGTGTAATAGGCTATTGCGGTGGTGTCGGAATAGGGCGGTGCTCAGGGGCTGTGGGTGTTTGAGTGAGAAAGACGAGGAGGAGAACCAACAAGTCAGCACAGCCCCCTTCATTATCGACGCATTGTGCCGACAACATGAAAGAGCCATTCCAGACTCTGAAGCAGGAGGATTTTGAAAGTTAGGTGTTAGCCAGACTAGTTAGCCTACAGTAGGAAAGGTTGTGGCCTAGTAAAAAAAGATTTTCAGAGCACTGGCAGTAGAGGTCGCTATTGACCTTGATGCGCACCTGTAGGCCCTTTCCCATGATTGAAGATGAGATGCTAAAATGCTCGATTTCTGTCAACTCAGGGCAGTCACTCTGCTGTACTGGAATGGAATTAAAACGTTGAATGAATTGGACATGTCCATTGATTTCTTTGTTATGTATTTTATTTTGCATATTTCGCTCTGAATTGGTCCTTGAAATCACTTCAGTGTTTTGTAAATTATAATTCAAAGTTTTCACTGTGGCTAAACCACAACATTTATTTGAGTTCAAACCATTTCCTTGTCAGGCAAAATGTTCACTTAAAAAAAGTATGCACACAGTTTAAACAAAATCAAGCCTTGCATTTCATCACAACAAGCAACATATAAACAAATATCACACACAAATTAATTTAGTAAATGATAGGATACCTCTGTTTAAACTGTTTAGCTGAAGTGATAACAAATTATTTCTGTTCTCATTGGAACAAGTATGGAAGTATAGACAAAACTGAAATACAACCTCTTCTGAAAGGGTTTGAGTTTGTAGTTCTAAAAACAATCAGGGCAGGTTTCCCAAACCCAGATAAACCTTGTTCTGGACTAAAAACCTAAATAGAGAATTTCCATTGAAGATGTTTTTCAGTCCAGGACTAGGTTTAATATGTGTCCGGGAAACCGTCCCTCAATCTGTAGAGTCTTATCAGTGTCGATGCAACATGGCATTCAGCATGAAATTCACCTTGAACAGGATCCTAATTTCTACATTACCAGACAGTTTTTGCTGCTGTGTTTGAACTGCTGTTGTTGGACTGGAAATGGCTCTTCCGGTCCTCACATAGTGAGTTCAACCACACGGACAGGAGGAAGAGAGTGCATCAAAGCACTTCCTCATTGGCTGCTGAACTCACGTAACCTGGGAAACACAGATTCACATTGAGATGGAGCCACACTGAGAACTAGACCACTCTATTTCCTCTCTCTACAGGGGGCAGGAGACACTTTCATGTTACTCTGAATAGTTTATCACTTTGAAGACACTATTTTGTGTGTGTGTGTGATATATATATATATATATATATATATATATTTGGGCTACTAGCTATATCTCTGACATTTTGATGACTTTTTTTCAGCTCTTGTTTGTTTTTTCTTGGCCTCCACTTCCTACCCATATTGCCTTTCAGTCTTGAACTTTAGCTAAACGTTTTCCCATGGAAAAGAAGGGCTGTAGCTCAGATAGCTTATATATCCCAGTCAATGTTGATGAACAGTTTTAAAGGTGGACTAAGCCACAACGCTAACCCTCAATGGAGATAATTCACTCCTTCAAAGGTATGATGTTACACAATAGATAATAACTATGTAATGTTCCCCTATTCCATGTACCTACCCTACCACTCCTAATGGCAGTGTCTCCTGACTTAGTCATACCCTGTTAAATATTTAGACCCTGGTGTTTAGAGTCAGGCGCTTTATCATAATCCCCTTTTGATCTTCGTCTAATTCGTTAGTAGCTCAAGCCCTGGCAGAAATTGGGATTGCCCCCCAAAAAAGTCCTCATTAGTTTGCTTTCACATGGATTTGCCTACTTTCTGTGTTCAGAGTTGTATTTGTGTGTGTGTGTGTGTGTGTGTGTGTGTGTGTGTGTGTGTGTGTCAACATATTGTCATATTTTGAAGAGTTGCATGTATACTCTCAAACTAACACAGATGGGAATCAAACTAACACAGATGGGAATCATCTCTACTCAACCCTAACTCTCTCCTCTCTGTCAAGAGGTCTCCATGGAAACTAAGAGTAGGCAAGAGAAGTGTAGATAGAGAGATGTATTACTAAATTATTCACAAGATTCCCCTCCCTCTGAAGTCAGAAGATTTGAACTATTTTAGACAGAATTCCAGTATCTATTGGGACCAACTCAAATGATGACTTTGAAATGGTTGTCCTTTCTATAAAATGTAGATGTGAAATGTTAAATCTCTAGACAAAATCTGATGATGCCACAATGAATTAACCCACTCAAGGTCTGAAGGTGTCTTTTTATTGTGGAATACAGGGAACAGAATTAACATGAATTATATAGTAATGAACAGGACAAAAATCTACAAATCCCCCATCATTTAAACAAACACAACCATCTTTTAAAAAATCCCCTCTTACCATCAATTAGTAAACTCTTTCACCGCTAGGAGAGCCTGGTTGACAGTAGCACACCACCTGATATCCCTGAGCAGGGACACATTGCTTAACAACTCCACTGGGTGTTTCTGTAGAATTAGATCAACCTGTGTGTGTGTGTGTGTGTGTGTGTGTGTGTGTGTGTGTGTGTGTGTGTGTGTGTGTGTGTGTGTGTGTGTGTGTGTGTGTGTGTGTGTGTGTGTACAGTGTTGGTGTTGACACAGACAGTAAACACAAATCAATAAGTTAATAATCTTTTGATCACATGAAATGAAATAAAACTGAAATAAAACTGAAATAAAACTTCTTAATTATATTACAATAAAATACATAACATCAGGAAGACCTTGTCTGCTGGATATCCTGATACATGAGACAATGTACACCTTTAGCACCGTCTAAAAAGACCTACTGTTGGGCGTGAATAAATGTTGTGCTTGGATATGTTGGCATCCTTGATGGAATAATTTGTAGTTTTGTCTCATTTGACTCAAAATATGGGTTTGACTGGAAATAGTTCTTGAATTTATCACTGTCATGATAAGCGCAGGGCAACTTTATGTGCAATCAGCATTAAACCCAGACCGTACTATACTGTATGTGACGCAAATATTCAGGCCAACTTGTTTATCGTGCACCAACAGCATGTACAATGTTTGGCCCCCAAAGCCCTCATGATATCATCAAATGGAGTAGAATTATGAGTTCTGTTCCGTAGTCACATCCTAACTCAAATTAAGTGATTTGGAATACACACAGGTCTCGGAGGGAGAATTTTCAGTAAATAAATTAAAATGGGCCCAGAGATACGAGTCATCACGTAACCCCTCAGCTTTCGTCTTAGAAATGTTTTTTGTTGTCTAATGAGGACTATCCCAGTCCTTGCACTGTGACCTCAGTAAGGCTGCCTCTGAGTAGCCGAGGGTTGTCATCCTTGCTGTGTTGACTTGTGTAGCTAACCTCTCCCATCCTGATGTGACTCGACTGTCCTTCGCTCCAGCTCAGGTCATCATATCCACCCTAGAAACCCTCAGGCCTCTGGTCACTAGGTTTATACGCTTCCCTTACTACCGTTCCAATGAGACTACTGATCTCAAACAGATTGGGTTGGCCTCGGTATTCATCCCTGAGGCACACCAATCCCCTGGCCTCTATTTGCTCCCTTTCTGGGGTTTCCCGCCTCTTTTTAGGTCCTTCACTCCTATTAAGGGGACCTCACTTGGGGCAATTTCCTGGTTTCCTGTGTCTTTGAGGGTTCAAGGCCCCTGCGTGGTCCTCAGACCCTGTCTCTCCATGATGTTCCACAGCTTGCGCAGGTTGGACTGGGTGATGACGTCATCAGGCTTGAGCTGCAGCGCCCGCAGGTAGTTGGTCTCCGCCTCAGGCAGCCGCCCATTCAGGTGGAGGATGGCACCCAGATTCATCAAGGCCGCCGGATACTGGGAGCGAGGGAGACCGAGGCAATGAGGGAGAGAGAAAAGGGAGAGGGACTTGATTAACATTTGCATGTTACACTGTGGATTAGGTGACGCTCTGACAAAATGAAGTCTTTAGAAAGATATTGCTGTTGCTCAAAAGAATGTGGTTAATGGCTGGTGGGGTCAAACTCTTGTTGATGTTTGTGGTTTCCAGAGGTTTCTCAAATGCCAAGTGTTTATGTCATGCCGGGTTAACATTTATAATGATGTTAGCAAAGTCCCTAAGGAGTGGGAGGCTCTCTTCTACGATGGAGTATAGGCTGTTTGTCTGGATAGTAAGGTTGTCACGGTACCAGTATCACAAAATTCAACGGTATCGTGACAAGGAAACAAAACATGAAGCCAGGGGTACAACTTTCACTGGGGACGGGGATACGTCTCCCCCACATTCTGAAATTGCCTTTTTGTCCCCCCCCCGTTTTATAATTGGAATGTGATACAAAATAAGGCAACGATGTACTTTAGGACCATGCGGATGCTTCCAAGCGGTCGGTGTAGGCTTTTTGGAGTGTTTATCCGAATACATTTTTTTGATATAATAATTATGTCCCCCCCACTTCTAAAACTAAAGTTGCGCCCCTCTTTTTCTTCCGGGGGGACTGTGGGAGGGGTCTCGAATGGTTGAGGGACAGCTATTGGGAAACTGTGGGGGGATCTTGGAGGGTTCGGCCTTCACAAGATTGTGATCATGAAAAAGGAAACTATGACATATATTTTATGTCACTCTCATGCACACGCACCCTCACAGACAAGGATGGCTCTGTTGCGGAAAGACTGATACATGTTTGATAGTGTCTTGATGCTGTATTGTTTGTCCTTCATGTTCTAATACTTTAATGTTACCCCTTCCTTGTGTTTTTTGCAATAAATAATAATAATATTTTTTTTTACAAAGTTGCGCCCCTGCATGAAGCAGACTTAATTTCTTGAGGAAAACAGTCGTAACGTTGGAAACAAGCAACCTTATGTTGTCACCCAGAATCATGTTTCTTTTCTAAGCTATAGCACACAATGTTACATACAGTCATTTTTTTTAAAGGACCAAATAGTTTAATTTGCTTTATGTTTTCCTTCGTGAAAACCCTACTGGATAGGTCTAGATGCAGTATAGCGATCAGGTAGTCTCAGACAGTACACACCCTTGAATTCAACTCCTGGCAAACTCTTTCAAATTCACCCTCCCATAAGACCTCTAATGCAGATTCTCATATGCAAGATGTTTTACAGGAGACCTGCCATGTTTATGTTATGGATTAAGAGCGAGGCTTTGTTAACTTGACTTGAAGCTGAGTTAATTAAATGGCCATTAAATTATCCCGTTTGACCTCGCAGTAGCTGGTCCGATTTCAGAAAGAGTTTTTACCTTGACGGAGATGTGGTGCAATGACCTTTGAAACTGAATTAATAAAAAGTTTGGAGTACAGATTGTTTTGATGTCTGTGTTGGGCTGGGATACAGTATGAAGGAAGGGTTATATGACAGAGAGGATGTTACTGGACACAGAGATGTCTTGCATAGTACAGTATGAAGGAAGGGTTATATGACAGAGATGTTAATGGATGCAGAGATGTCTTGCATGGTACAGTATGAAATCTCATAACACAGATAGATTATATGATATTCGGCTCAATTGTACTCAGTTCCAACTTTGGTCTCTCTCCGCAGAGTTAAAGAGGGTTATGCCAATATGCCTTGAAGCTCATCGTTCCATAAAAGTCTGTCTCTCCAGCCGTCAACTAAGCTAAGCTAATGGGATCAGAGCAGGTTACTCATTTTGTCTTGAGCTACAGTTCTCACCAGGAACTTATACGCTGTGTGTGTGTGTGTGTGTGTGTGTGTGTGTGTGTGTGTGTGTGTGTGTGTGTGTGTGTGTGTGTGTGTGTGTGTGTGTGTGTGTGTGTGTGTGTGTGTGTGTGTGTGTGTGTGTGCATGTGTGTATGCGCGCATGTGTGTGTAGGTGTGTGTATGCACACATACCTCTGTGTGAGTGTTTGTGTTTTAGTGAAAGTGAGCACATGTACAGTATCTGTGTTTTTAAGATCCCAGATCCCAGTCTCACCTCTGGCTCTCCAGCACCCTCCAGACTGGACATTTCCGCATGCCTGTGAACCCGACTGTGGGGTCAGGGTTGAAGGAGTTGAGATGCAACTAAAGTTTTTTTTCTTCCAGATAGGAGTTTACACGCCTCTTTAGGTGGTTACCTTTTACTGTGAGTTTTCTATTTGTACAAAGTTTGACTCTCTTGAGCATAACTTTAACAACTCCAGAGACCAATAAGGCATCTGTACTGAAGCACTAACTAGTCTTTGCCCTATTCCTTACCAGACAGGGCCTCATAAAGAACCCCGGCACAACATCAAGGCCACTTGGAACCAGAACTGTCCACTGAAACCAGTAGAAACCAAACTCTGCTTTGGCTGTTAACTTCCTACTGCAGGTCAGGAGACACCATGGCTCTCTATAGGCTGAGCAGACAGAGGCTGGTGGAGATAGATTAACGTCCTCTAGCATTGTAAACAGCACCCAGAGTGAGACACAGGAGACGCCCCAGACAGTCTACATCATTACAGGGTCCTCTGTTTACATGTGTACACTCACTGGAGCCAGAAACCCATGCCAGCGATCGCTCTCTCTTAAAGCTGAGACGGTGAATAATGTGGTGGGGCTGGTCGGGTCCAAACACAGCCAAACAAAACCTTTACCCAAGGATGACAGTAGCTGTTGACCTTGGTTATTTCAGCAAGTCTCAGTGATATCATTCTTTACATTTGCATTTGAGTAATTTAGCAAACGCTCTTATCCAGAGTGACTAACAGTAGTGAGTGCATACATTTTTCGTACTGGTCCCCTGTGGGAATTGAACCCACAACCCTGGCATGCAAACAACATCCTCAACCAACTGGGCCACACAGGACATATCATTGCCTCAAAATGGATATCCACAGTATAATTTTCAATCTAAATTCCATTCAATTTGGAATTTGATTTGCACTATGGAGAAAGTTAACTGAATTGAAATGAAAGTGGCCTGAACTCAACAGTGTTGCATCGCATAGTAATTCAGTAAACTCAATATCAACGGCCTAACAAGACATTGTAACCACTCTGTATACGGTCAACAATGATCTTTCATTGTGGCACCCTCAGAGTCTAACTGACCTCTGTTTCACCCAGCAAAAGCTGCCCACCATTTCCCCAACATACAGTATCGTCTTTCTCAGCAGGTGGTGGTTGAGCTGCATATTATCACACTGTTATGGACATGAGCTCCACGATCCAACTCTGATACGTTTTCCATAGGGCCACTCGCTACTCGCTCTACACGGAGGAAATGTAGTAAACTGATGATTGGAACAGTGGAACAGAGACTTATAACAGATTCAAATCTAAAGCTGATAATATATATGGGCATTGTCACACTAATCACACTCTATTTGAATCTACAATGTATGTACTGCGTTTAGGAAAAGTAACTTTGCAGTTGTGAATAGTTTAAGGAACAGAGAAAACATAACACAAATGCAGTCAAACCTAACGGTCCATTAGGAATTAGGACGTGTGGTAATTCTGTCCGTCATCCTCTGCTGCACTCTAAAGTTTTTCGTTTTTTCTGGAAGGCACACTCCTTTGACAAATTGTCTCTCCCAGCACGTCTGGCCACAGATGTTGAATTTTTCATGACCCGAAACCCTTTTGGATTAAGTTATTTGAGGACTTGACATTCGCTAAGCAGACAGGCACAGCGAAATGTCAAAGACAAGAGGGGCTTTACTTCCGAATAATGACTGAGTGTAAGCCCTTGACTTGTTGGAGAGTGTAGAGAGTGTAGTGTAGATTAGAGGACCTTGGCCTTTCTGTGAATTACACTGAATAATAAATACAACTGTCTGACTGGGAACTGTTGTGAAGGACACCGAGACACGGACATACCGACTAACTTCTGTTCCAGACAAACTGATTGTGAAGGACACACAGACATACTGACATACAGACAAGATGGTTTTATAGGAAACAATTGAAAGAGTGTGTACCAAGGACAGCTGTTGCACATACCATTTCTACAAAGCCTCACTGTCTGAGGATATCAACTTAAAACTACCTCCAAAATGGCTGGTAAACGAATAACACAGCCTATCCAGTCCCTCCATTGACTTCCAATTGCTTACCCCCCCGTAACTATTCCCCAGGTCGCTGCTGTAAATGAGAATGTGTTCTCAGTCAACTTAACTGGTAAAATAAGGGTTAAATAAAACAATGACAAAAGATGAGACTCCAAACAGCCTCCAAGCTAACTCTCCAGACTCCAAACAGCCTCCAAGCTAACTCTCCAGACTCCAAACAGCCTCCAGCTAACTCTCCAGACTCCAAACAGCCTCCAGCTAACTCTCCAGACTCCAAACAGCCTCCAAGCTAACTCTCCAGACTCCAAACAGCCTCCAAGCTAACTCTCCAGACTCCAAACAACCTCCAGCTAACTCTCCAGACTCCAAACAGCCTCCAAGCTAACTCTCCAGACGCCAAACAGCCTCCAGCTAACTCTCCAGACTCCAAACAGCCTCCAGCTAACTCTCCAGACTCCAAACAGCCTCCAGCTAACTCTACAGACTCCAAACAACCTCCAGCTAACTCTCCAGACTCCAAACAGCCTCCAGCTAACTCTCCAGACTCCAAACAGCCTCCAGCTAACTCTCCAGACTCCGAACAGCCTCCAGCGAACTCTCCAGACTCCAAACAACCTCCAGCTTTTCAGGAAGAAGGTGTACATTTGACCTCCATCATCTAGGATGTGACAATGGTAAATAAATCTCTACATTTATGCTCATTTTTTGCGCGGTCTTGCAGGCCTTCTCATGCAGCTGCAACTGCAAGTACATTTGTAAATCATGACCCATCTTGAGTTGGGCTCTGGGATGGTGCAATTGTTGAGAGGGTGAGCTTATTGTTGTGTGGGGGTAAGGGCTGAATGTGTGTGGGTGTATGTGTGTATCCCACAACTGTTGCGAAGGAAGAAGTAAAAGATGTTAGGGACTATAGAGGATGATTCACAGCAATATGTAATAAAAATCGAGTTGAGGGCGATGGAAATGCATTTGGCAATGGATCTGCTTCGGTTCGGTGGATGGTGCTGTGTGCACTTTTCGAAGGATGGATCCCAGTCGGTCCGGGGCTGTGCGATGCGGGGGGTCGGGGGTGGTCTGCCGGGCATTGGGATGACAACCCAACTCGAGATGGGGGCTTTTGGCGGGTGGAATAGTGGGGACCAATTGGAGGTTTGCTTAGTGGAGATGCAAATGTCATGGTACAACTATATAGACACTCAATCATTATGTTACTTTTTAATAGGACGTTTACAAACATATATTTTGATAAAAATAATTGAAAGGTGTGTCTCATTATGGTAAGTGGTGAAATAAGTATAGCCAGTTACAATTGTAATGGCTTAGCAGATAATAAGAAAAGACGATCAGTATTTACCTGGCTAAAAGAGAAGGATTATAATATCTACTGTTTACAGGAAACCCATTCAACAGTTTTAGATGAAGTTTTGTGGAAAAAGAACTGGGGGGGGCGAAATATATTTCTCCCATGGGCAAAGAAATTCAAAAGGGGTGATGGTTTTAATTAATAATAACTTTGATCCAAATGTGCAACTTGTCCAAACAGATCCTCAAGGTAGATGGATTATTTTAAATATGTTATTGGACAATAAACATATATGGCTTATTAACCTATACGGTCCGAATAATGATGATCCAAGCTTCTTTGACAATATATATAAGAATGTATCAACTCTACAAGCAACACTAGACTCTATTATTATAGTGGGAGATTTTAATACGGTCTTAAATACCTCTATGGACCGGAAAGGAAATCACACTACAAACTATCACCCTCAGGCACTTAAGGAAATCAGGAATGTCATGGATATATTGGAATTAGTGGATATATGGAGACTTAAATACCCTGACCTAGTGAGATATACATGGCGGAGGCTTAATCAAGCTAGTCGCCTTGACTACTTTCTTATATCATTCTCTCTGGCACCAAAAGTTAAAAAGTGTTTGATAGGGGACAGAATGCGGTCGGACCATCACATAATTGGCATATATATTACTCTTACAGAATTTCCACGTGGGCGAGGATATTGGAAATTTAATCAAAGCCTACTAGATGATAAATTGTTTAGAACTAGGACAGAAGAATTTATAACTGACTTTTTTAGACATAACATAGGTACAGCAGATCCCCATATTGTATGGGACACTTTTAAGTGTGCCTTTTTTTATTTATTTTAATTTTATTTAACCTTTATTTAACCAGGTAGGCAAATTGAGAACACGTTCTCATTTACAATTGCGACCTGGCCAAGATAAAGCAAAGCAGTTCGACACATACAACAACACATAGATACACCATAGAGTAAAACAAACATATAGTCAATAATACAGTGAAAAAATAAGTCTATATACAATGTGAGCAAGTGAGGTGAGATAAGGGAGGTGAAGGCAAACAAATATATGTATAAATAAATAAAAATATAAAAAGGCCATGGAGGCGAAGTGAGTACAACACAGCAAGTAAAATAAAAAACTAAAAAACACTGGAATGGTTGGTTTGCAGTGGAAGAAAGTGCAAAGTAGAGACAGAAATAATGGGGTGCAAAGGAGCAAAATAAATTAATAAATAAATACAGTAGGTAAAGAGGTAGTTGTTTGGGCTAAATTGTAGATGGGTTATGTACAGGTGCAGTAATCTATGAGCTGCTCTGACAGCTGGTGCTTAAAGCTAGTGAGGGAGATAGGTGTTTCCAGTTTCAGAGATTTTTGTAGTTCGTTCCAGTCATTGGCAGCAGAGAACTGGAAGGAGAGGCGTCCAAAGGAAGAATTGGTTTTGGGGGTGACTAGAGAGATATACCTGCTGGAGCGCGTGCTACAGGTAGGTGCTGCTATGGTGACCAGCGAGCTGAGATAAGGGGGGACTTTACCTAGCAGGGTCTTGTAGATGACCTGGAACCAGTGGGTTTGGCGACGAGTATGAAGCGAGGGCCAGCCAACGAGAGTGTACAGGTCGCAGTGGTGGGTAGTATATGGGGCTTTGGTGACAAAACAGATGGCACTGTGATAGACTGCATCCAATTTATTGAGTAGGGTTTTGGAGGCTATTTTGTAAATGACATCACCGAAGTCGAGGATTGGTAGGATGGTCAGTTTTACAAGGGTATGTTTGGCAGCATGAGTAAAGGATGCTTTGTTACGGAATAGGAAGCCAATTCTAGATTTGACTTTGGATTGGAGATGTTTGATGTGAGTCTGGAAGGAGAGTTTACAGTCTAACCAGACACCTAGGTATTTGTAGTTGTCCACATATTCTAAGTCAGAGCCGTCCAAAGTAGTGATGTTGGACAGGCGGGCAGGAGCAGGCAGCGATCGGTTGAAGAGCATGCATTTGGTTTTACTTGTATTTAAGAGCAGTTGGAGGCCACGGAAGGAGAGTTGTATGGCATTGAAGCTCGCCTGGAGGGTTGTTAACACAGTGTCAAAAGAAGGGCCAGAAGTATACAGAATAGTGTCGTCTGCGTAGAGGTGGATCAGAGAATCACCAGCAGCAAGAGCGACATCATTGATGTAAACAGAGAAGAGAGTCGGTCCAAGAATTGAACCCTGTGGCACCCCCATAGAGACTGCCAGAGGCCCGGACAACAGACCCTCCGATTTGACACACTGAACTCGATCAGAGAAGTAGTTGGTGAACCAGGCGAGGCAATCATTAGAGAAACCAAGGCTGTCGAGTCTGCCAATGAGGATGTGGTGATTGACAGAGTCAAAAGCCTTGGCCAGGTCAATGAATACGGCTGCACAGTATTGTTTCCTATCGATGGCGGTTACGATATCGTTTATGACCTTGAGCGTGGCTGAGGTGCACCCATGACCAGCTCTGAAACCAGATTGCATAGCGGAGAAGGTGTGGTGGGATTCGAAATGGTCGGTAATCTGTTTGTTGACTTGGCTTTCGAAGACCTTAGAAAGGCAGGGTAGGATAGATATAGGTCTGTAGCAGTTAGGGTCAAGGGTGTCCCCCCCTTTGAAGAGGGGGATAACCGCAGCTGCTTTCCAATCTTTGGGGATCTCAGACGACACGAAAGAGAGGTTGAAGAGGCTAGTAATAGGGGTGGCAACAATTTCAGCAGATAGTTTTAGAAAGAAAGGGTCCAGATTATCAAGCCCGGCTGATTTGTAAGGGTCCAGATTTTGCAGCTCATTTAGAACATCAGCTGACTGTATTTGGGAGAAAGAGAAATGGGGAAGGCTTGGGCGAGTAGCAGAGGGGAGGGCAGTGCTGTTGTCCGGGGTAGGGGTAGCCAGGTGGAAAGCATGGCCAGCCGTAGAAAAATGCTTATTGAAATTCTCAATTATAGTGGATTTGTCGGTGGTGACAGTGTTTCCTATCTTCAGAGCGGTTGGAAGCTGGGAGGAGGTGTTCTTATTCTCCATGGACTTTACGGTGTCCCAGAACTTTTTTGAATTTGTGTTGCAAGAAGCAAATTTCTGCTTGAAAAAGCTAGCCTTGGCTGTTCTAACTGCCTGTGTATATTGGTTTCTGGCTTCCCTGAAAAGTTGCATATCACGGGGGCTGTTCGATGCTAATGCAGAACGCCATAGGATGTTTTTCTGTTGGTTAAGGGCAGTCAGGTCAGGAGAGAACCAAGGGCTATATCTGTTCCTGGTTCTAAATTTCTTGAATGGGGCATGCTTATTCAAGATGGTGAGGAAGGCATTTTTAAAAAATGACCAGGCATCCTCTACTGACGGGATGAGATCAATATCCTTCCAGGATACCCCGGCCAGGTCGATTAGAAAGGCCTGCTCGCTGAAGTGTTTCAGGGAGCGTTTGACAGTGATGAGTGGAGGTCGTTTGACCGCTGACCCATTACGGATGCAGGCAATGAGGCAGTGATCGCTGAGATCTTGGTTGAAAACAGCAGAGGTGTATTTGGAGGGCAGGTTTGTTAGGATGATATCTATGAGGGTACCCGTGTTTACGGAATTGGGGTGGTACCTGGTAGGTTCATTGATAATTTGTGTGAGATTGAGGGCATCAAGCTTAGATTGTAGGGTGGCTGGGGTGTTGAGCATGTTCAAATTTAGGTCGCCTAGCAGCACGAGCTCTGAAGATAGATGGGGGGCAATCAGTTCACATATAGTGTCCAGAGCACAGCTGGGGGCAGAGGGTGGTCTATAGCAGGCGGCAACGGTGAGAGACTTGTTTTTAGAGAGGTGGATTTTTAAAAGTAGAAGTTCAAATTGTTTGGGAACAGACCTGGATAGTATAACAGAACTCTGCAGGCAGTCTTTGCAGTAGATTGCAACACCGCCCCCTTTGGCCGTTCTATCTTGTCTGAAAATCTTGTAATTGGGGATGAAAATGTCTGAATTTTTGGTGGTCTTTCTAAGCCAGGATTCAGACACGGCTAAAACATCCGGGTTGGTAGAGTGTGCTAAAGCAGTGAACAAAACAAACTTAGGGAGGAGGCTTCTAATGTTAACATGCATGAAGCCAAGGCTATTACGGTTACAGAAGTCATCAAAAGAGAGCGCCTGGGGAATAGGAGTGGAGCCAGGTACTGCAGGGCCTGGATTCACCTCTACATCACCAGAGGAACAGAGGAGGAGTAGGATAAGGGTACGGCTAAAAGCTATGAGAATTGGTCGCCTAGAGCTACTAGAGCAGAGAGTAAAAGGAAGTTTCTGGGGGCGATAAAATAGTTTAAAGGAATAATGTACAGACAAAGGTATGGTAGGATGTGAATACAGTGGAGGTAAACCTAGGTATTGAGTGATGATGAGAGAGATATTGTCTCTAGAAACATCATTGAAACCAGGTGATGTCATCGCATATGTGGGTGGTGGAACTGAGAGGTTGGATATGGTATAGAGAGCAGGGCTAGAATCTCTACAGTGAAATAAGCCAATAAACACTAACCAGAACAGCAATGGACAAGGCATATTTACATTAAGGAGAGGCATGCTTAATCGAGTGATCAATAAGGGTCCAGTGAGTAGAGGTTGGTTGGGGTCGTGGCGATCCAGACAGCTGGCCGGGTATATGGCTATCGGTAGCAGCATAGGATGGAGGTCTGTTTGTAGATACCTCGTGCGTTTCCGTCGGTAGGTTAGTGGGGTTCCGTGTAGTGGGGTTCCGTGTGGTAGAGGGGATCAATCCAAATTGGCAAAATAGATATAGTGACCCAAGGAAAAAAATAAAATAAATAAATAATAATAATAATAATAGTTGTCCGATATACTTGTTCAGATAGCAGCCGATAAGACAGCTAACGATTAGCGGGCCTCAGATGAGCGTTCAGGTAACGTCGGGACGGAGGTGCCAGTTGGATAAATCCCTCGGGCAGATAACGTCGGCAGTCAGTCGCGGCAGTCAGTCGTGAAGGCCCGGTGGGGTTCCGTATCTGCAGCAGCAACAAAAGAAACGGGTCCGGATGGTAATGGAACTCCTCAGCTGGCTAGCTCCAGAATGATTTGAGTTTGCTCCGGGGTCGACGTAAGCCAATAGTCACACGGTTTGCAGCTAGCTAGCTGCGAAATCAAGGTGCAAGTGTCCAGAGCCTGCGGCTGGAATCCGGGGAAACTGAGAGAAAAAAAGTCCCGGAATGCTCCGGTCCGAGTCGCGTTGCACAAAAGTGCCGGTAGATTATCGAGCTAAAGGAATAGCTGATGACCACAAAACGTGGGCAGCTGAAACACCAACGCTAGCCAGCAAACCGGCTAATTTCGGGGCAGCTACAGATTAGCTTCTGGCTAGCTATCGGAGTAGCTTCTGGTTAGCTTTCAGGCTAGCTTCTGAATTAGCCCCTGGCTAGCTTCCACGATGGATTTTCAGATTGAGGTAAATAATACTTTTTGTAATTGGTGAAGCGGGTTGCAGGAAAGCTTTTGCAGGAAAGCTTTTGTAGTTGAGTTCTTGGATAATAAAATAAATAAAAGATATGCGAAGAAAGGTGTAAATATATATATATACAGGACACGACAATACGGAACAGAAAAAGACGTCTGAACTGCTAAGCCACCTTGGACCTTAGAGGCCTTTAGAGGCCATGCAATTCAGTACTCATCTATAAAACAAAAGCAATTTCGATCAAAAGAGTCCATATTAACAAAGGAAATTGAAGAACTAACAGTTCAGTTAGATAACAATAAAAACGGTACCATAGAGGCACAGAATAAGTTAGAGGAAAAACAAAAAGAAATGGAGGAACTTATTCAAGAAAGATCCAGTGTAATATATTACAAAAATAAAGCTAACTGGATGGAATATGGGGAAAAATGCACCAAATTCTTTTTCAATCTTCAATATAGAAATGCTACCAAAAAAAACGTATTAAAACTTGTTACAAATGATGGAGTCACGCATGATTCACCAAATGATATTTTGAAAGAGGAAGTAAAGTACTTTAAGAATATATTTTCGTTTCAGGCTCCTCCATCTCCACTAACTGAAACTAATTGTATGGATTTTTTCCCTAATAATAATGTAAAATTAACATCTGTACAGAAAGACTCATGTGAAGGCCTAATTACAGAAGAGGAACTACTTGATGCAATTGGGGCCTTTAAGGATGGGAAAACTCCAGGACTGGATGGCATACCAGTGGAAGTATACAAACATTTTTTTTATATACTCAAAGGACCACTATTAGCTTGTTTTAACCACTCCTATATAAATGATAGATTATCAGACACGCAACAAGAAGGTGTGATATCATTATTACTGAAACAGGACCCAAGTGGTATATATAAAGATCCAGTCCATTTAAAAAATTGGAGACCTCTTACACTTCAGTGTTGTGATGCAAAAATCCTAGCAAAATGCTTGGCGCATAGAATAAAAAAAGTTTTGTCAGATATTATTCATCCTAATCAGACAGGTTTTTTACATGGACGATACATTGGAGATAATATAAGGCAAGTACTGGAAACAATAGAACACTATGAAATATCGGGGACACCAGGCCTGGTTTTCATAGCTGATTTTGAAAAGGCTTTTGATAAAGTACGACTGGAGTTTATATATAAATGCCTAGAATATTTCAATTTTGGGGAATCTCTTATAAAATGGGTAAAAAATTATGTATAGTAACCCTAGGTGTAAAATAGTAAATAATGGCTACATCTCAGAAAGTTTTAAACTATCTAGAGGAGTAAAACAAGGTTGTCCACTATCGGCATATCTATTTATTATTGCCATCGAAATGTTAGCTGTTAAAATTAGATCAAACATTAATATTAAGGGATTAGAAATCCAGGGCCTAAAAACTAAGGTGTCATTGTACGCTGATGATTCATGTTTTCTTTTAAAACCACAACTAGAATCTCTCCACGGCCTCTTAGAGGATCTAGATACATTTGCTATCCTCTCTGGATTAAAACCAAATTATGATAAATGTACCATATTACGTATTGGATCACTAAAAAATACACATTTTACATTGCCATGTAGTTTACCAATTAAATGGTCTGACGGTGATGTGGACATACTCGGTATACAAATCCCAAAAGAAAGAAATGATCTCACTCCAATAAATTTTTATAGAAAGTTAGCAAAAATAGATAAGATCTTGCTACCATGGAAAGGGAAATACCTGTCTATTTGTGGGAAAATCACCCTGATTAACTCTTTAATCATATCACAGTTTACCTATTTGCTTATGGTTTTGCCTACACCTAGTGACCTGCTTTTTAAATTATATGAACAAAAAATATTCAATTTTATTTGGAACGGCAAGCCAGATAAAATTAAAAGGGCCTATTTATATAACGAATATGAATTCGGAGGGCAGAAATTATTAAATATTAAAGCATTAGACCTTTCACTAAAGGCATCAGTCATACAAAAGTTATACTTAAATCCAAACTGGTTCTCTAGTAGATTGGTACGAATGTCTCATCCTATGTTCAAGAAGGGCCTTTTTCCCTTTATTCAGATTACACCTGCTCACTTTCGGTTGCTTGAAAAGGAAATAATCTCCAAAATATCTTTATTTTTTAAACAAGCCTTAGAAAGTTGGTTGCAATTTCAGTTTAATCCACCTGAAAGGACGGAACAAATAGTACAACAAATCTTGTGGTTAAATTCAAATATAGTAATTGATAAAAAAACTGTATTTATCGAAGAAATGTTTAAAAAAGGTATAATTTTTGTGAATGATATCATAAATAGGACTGGTGGAGTAATGTCACACATGCAGCTAACACAGACATATGGAAATGTCTGCTCTACCCAAAATTACAACCAATTAATTGCAGCATTACCACAAAAATGGAAGAGGCAGGTGGAAGGGGATAAAAGTAAGGAACTTGTATGTCGGCCTTATATTAAAGAACATAAATGGTTAAAGAAAAGTGTGATAAATAAAAACATATACCAATTTCATTTAAGGACCAAAAAACGTACAGCTGTGCCATATAAATTGCAAAATAGTTGGGAAGAGATTTTCGATGTACCCATTCCATGGCACATGGTTTATGAATTGATACGCAAAACAACGCCGGATTCAAAACTTCGAATTTTTCAATTTAAATTATTGTACAAAATTCTTGCAACTAATAGAATGTTATATATATGGGGGATACAATCTTCTCAGCTCTGTAGATTCTGCTGTGAGGAGGCAGAGTCATTAGACCATTTATTTTGGTATTGTCCGCATGTAGCTCGTTTTTGGTCACAGGTCCAGGAATGGTTGAAGAATTGCAACATTTGCGTAGAACTAACGCTACAGATAGCAATACTGGGGGATTTGAAAAGCCATAGTCAATCAATCAATAATATAATAATTATTTTAGCAAAAATGTTTATTTTTAATTTACAATCCGTGGAAGCTATGAGAATAGGAAGATTCAAATCTTTTGTGAAGCATCACAGCACAGCTGAAAAATATATGGCAAATAAAAATCCGAAATGGATGATGTTGGAAGATAGATGGGAAAGGTTGAGTGGAGCTGAAGGGTGGGACTAATAACAAGATAAACAATGTAGGGCATACGGGATCTGTGAAATGTGTATAGGTGCGGAGCTATTGTGAAATAGCACAGTTACAAGTGGAAATCAAACTGGATGGACAACAGAAATAGAGGAAGGACTAAGAACAAACAAGAGAGAACAATTATAAAGTAGACTGTGTCTGTAAATGTGTATAAGATGTATAAATTGAAGGTAAAAACAGAAATGTTTATCAGTTTACTCCAATTGGGGGATCGGTGGTAGGGTTTGCAGGGAATAATAATAAAGGTATACTCTTTAAAAAAAAGTATGTATGTCTATGTAGGTATGTGTATGTATATATGTGTATATGTATGCATACGTGAATGGATATATATATTTACCCAAAAAAATATGGGGGATTGGAAATGATGCAGACAATTACATTGGAAACAACATTCTTTCCGCAATATTAAGCTGATCCACCCCCCCCCCCAAAAAAAAATAAAAAATAAAATAAAAAAAATAAAACTCTCCAGACTCCAAACAGCCTCCAGCTAACTCTCCAGACTCCAAACAGCCTCCAGCTAACTCTCCAGACTCCAACCAGCCTCCAGCTAACTCTCCAGACTCCAAACAGCCTCCAGCTAACTCTCCAGACTCCAAACAGCCTCCAGCTAACTCTCCAGACTCCAAACAGCCTCCAGCTAACTCTCCAGACTCCAAACAACCTCCAAGCTAACTCTCCAGACTCCAAACAGCCTCCAGCTAACTCTCCAGACTCCAGACAGCCTCCAGCTAACTCTCCAGACTCCAAACAGCCTCCAGCTAACTCTCCAGACTCCAAACAGCCTCCAGCTAACTCTCCAGACTCCAAACAGCCTCCAGCTAACTCTCCAGACTCCAAACAGCCTCCAGCTAACTCTCCAGACTCCAAACAACCTCCAAGCTAACTCTCCAGACTCCAAACAACCTCCAAGCTAACTCCCGTGACTCAAAATGGCGCATAAGTCAGTGAGCGTGGCAAATGACCAGGGGAGACCTCATCTACTCTTGTCTAAAACACACGTCCTTTTGACTCTATATTACCCTCTCTCTCATAGTACTCCACCACGCGTCCATTCCCTTTGAAGGGACTGATTGATGCGCTGCAGAGAGAGAGAGAGATCTACCTTCATCTCTAACCATAGAATCACAGAGACCCAGATCCTGCTCTCCAGTTCTAACAAACAATGGGAGGCATTGATGGAGCAGTCATGGCGGACTAGGGCTGATTGTGTGTAATGGTGGAGTGTGTGTGTGCATGTCCATCAGTTTGAGTAAGAAAGGCTCACTGGGCCAAGGTACTCACGTCTGGTCTGAGGTTTGCCGCGCGCTCATAATGCCGCTCTGCTGCCTGGTTTAGACTGGCCTGTCTGGAGAGGGAGATAGTACAGAGATGAGGGAGGGAGAGAGGCATGGCAAGAGGAGGAAGGGCAATAGAGGTCGTCATTACACATGGCGTACACAGAGTCTGACGGTATTATCGTGACATGACGGCAGAAGGAGTTATATATTGGATAGAGAAGCATTCTTTCATTATAATTGAATATTGCCCATAAAGTATTGAGATCCTGAGGGCACTTTGATGCTGAAAAATACTCCCTCAAATGACTCTATGCATATACACTATGCTGCATATATTTCTGATACTAACTGCACTTAATATGTTAACGCTTATTAGATAAAGGCAGATGTCTTTCCAGACATATTCATAAGGTGTTTGACTCAGGGAAATATGTCTCTATTGACTTTGCATAAAGGAAAGTCTGCTTTGGGAATACTAGCTAGTAGTGCTTCATCATTCCATTCATATCACATTCATGCCTGACTCTTCAGATTCATTCTCCATCCATTCAACAACGTCTTTCATTTACTCCTTGCTCTTGTCTTTGTCAACTTTTCGAAGGTGCTGGTGTTTCCCACTGCATTTGAGAGAATCTACACAATCTGCAATGTTGGGAGAATCTGGCTTTGAAAACTTGAAAACTTGGCTTTGAAAAATTCTTCAAAGAGAAGGAAACACTGACACTACGCAACTTTGACTCTGATTTTCACAGGTCCAAACCTGGTGCTACCCTACTGGTCTCTGTCAAAAAGCCACAGGGTGTACAAGGATATGGCAAACCACTACTACGGTCTGGATGAAGACAAATGATCACTGAGTTTCAGAACAAAGTACGTTTTCCCAGTCTAATGCTTGATGTTGACAATAATTTGGTGGCATCCAAAGTGTCAAATAGTTATTTATTTGCCGTACAGAACAGAGAGTAAGAGGTGCATTTTGACCAGCATTAATACACCCAAAGACAGGTCTGCATCAGAATGTTTCAGCACAGCCATAAGAGTGTCGTATTACAGGATTAGTTGAGTGAATATGTCATGGTGATTTATCCTCGATGCAGTAGGCTTATGTCTAAGAGGGCCAGAATATGATGATTTGTCTCTCCGTTTTTACTCTCCGCATCTAAGCAGCGCTACCCTTGCCGAGCAGTCGACTTCTAACTCTCAAATCCTCCGCAGCACTACACTTTGGATAAAGGATGCTGTAGCTTCAATTACTTTTCCAGATATGTAGAGCAAAAAGGAATTCAGAGACGTCGTTTCCAATACTTCCTCGAGTTGCAGTGAGTTGAGAGGATTTGCAGTCCCCTATTTCAAACGTATAAAACGTATGTGCTGTCTGTGCTCACACTTGCCAAGCCGAATGGGAAATTCTCCCGAGGTATGCCTGGGTTTCTTTACAAGCCCTGGATTGAAACGTCACTAACATGAATCAAAACTACTACCGCTGTTTCCATGTGTTGTATATTAACTATAAAACCAGTTGAACCATACACACAAACGACTTAAAATGGACCGTGTCCATGCAAACTGCCATCATCTTATTAAACATCAGATCTGAAGTGTCTTTGAGTGTGTTAGCGGGCACAATGCAGTATTGATTAAGTCGTAAATGATGAAATGCCTTGGCAACCAACTCTCTATCACTGAGGAAATAACCTTCAGAGACACCTTCTGCTATTTTCATGAATAAGACATCTGAATACATCCAACAGAAATTCTACATGAGCTGAAGACCTACAGTACTGTAAGGAAATGCAGTAGAGTATTTTCTGTTATTTTACTGTAGTGAGGTTGGGCTTCCTCTCAGAGCCTGATACCTCTCTAGGTTTCTTATTTATAGAGAGTTGTTCCTGCCTACTGTGCTTCTAATTCTGCTTGCTCTTTGGAGTCTAGGCCGGGTTACTGCCAAGCACCTTGTGACAACTGCGGATGTAAAAACGGCTTTATAAACACATTTGATTGATACTCGTTAAAGTATGATTGGGCAGCATTTGCGAAAATACCAGGCACTCTTTAAACACTGTAATAAGGTTTTTATACGCTGTCACACCCACCTGAGCATGTGAGCGGCGCTGAAGACCACATCAAACTCTGAGCTGTCCAGATCTGCAGCTCTCTCTGCCATCTCTGCTGCCTCCGCCAGACGAGACTGCTCCAGCAGAAACTGGCCTGTCCATCAGAGAGAGAGAAACAGAGACCGAGTAAGAAAGAGAAGGAAAGAGATAAAGGGGAGAGGGAGAGAGGGGGGAGACAAAAAAAGGGAAAGAGAGAGAGAGAGTGAGACACCGAGGGGATGGAAAGAAAGAAAGAAAGAAAGAAAGAAAGAAAGAAAGAAAGAAAGAAAGAAAGAAAGAAAGAAAGAAAGAAAGAAAGAAAGAGGAAAAATAGTAAGCAAAAAGATGGGTTCAGGGGACAGAGCAGCAAGAAGGACAGAGCAGCAAGAAGGACAGAGCAGCAAGAAGGACAGAGCAGCAAGAAGGACAGAGCAGCAATAAGGACAGAGCAGCAAGAAGGACAGAGCAGCAAGAAGGACAGAAAGAAAGTCAGAAAAGGAGAGAGTGAGGAAAAGAGGAGAGAGAGACAGTGAGGGTTTTTGTCATGCACAATGATAAGTGGAAGTCCAGCTGAGTCGAAGGAGTTTCATGTATGTCCTCTGGGAGCAGGACCAACTGGCTCTACCTCCACAGGAGTCTGCTGAGGATGAATACATTACTACTATGTCTGGGACGCAGATGGTATATTATGTTGGACTGTGTAATGTGCAGAGGTTTCCCTATACAAGTCAGTGTGTGTGTTTGTGTGGGTGCGTGTTCCAACATGTGTGCGTTTGTGTCTGCTTACGTGAGGTATCCTCTTTCACAGGTTTTTAGAATTTGTAAAAATAGTCTTCCTATGTCTCGGATGTCATACTTCATTGCGTGTCAGTCAGCAATAACCATCACTTGAATGCAGAGGGTTGCTACGGGTCACATGTAGCGTGACACATGCATGCTCCCTGCATCAGAGCATGTGTTAGTCTGAACAATGGCAGGAAAGAAGGCTTGACCTCTCATGTCAGCTCTCGCCCTCCCTGTCCCACAGTTCAGAGAGTCTGTAAGCACATTCATACAGTCTCACCAACAACATACTGGAGTCCTTCCAGTCACAGTGGAGGAGGAATGGCTGTTGCGGCCCGATTACGATAAGGTGTTGGGGGCCAGTAAAAATAAACCTCTGAAAAGAGGCTAGGAGATCGCAGAGAGAGGGCAAATGACTCTGTCCAAAGAAAGCAATGCGGCCCGCCAGGACCCAAACACAACCCCCGAGACTCGAGACCGAGATACACAGAGAAAGAGAGACACAGGGAGGGAGAGAGGGAGAGACGATATGAATGGCAGCATTTACAGAAGCGCGGGCGGACTAACCGGCTTATAGCGTTTCTCCTCAATCAGTGAAAGGCAAGCATCCTTATCGGTGGTGGTGAAGTCCGATCCGGTTTCCTCGAAGTATGTGGAGATTAGGTCTACTGTATGTATGACCTCATACATCCTGATACCAAATGCAAACCAAACTAAAGGCAAGCATATCTCTTTGGCTAACTAGAGCGGCTTTAAACGTGGCTACAGGACATGTTTTTACACTTAACAAGCAGTTTATACGTGCTATGTGGGAGTACTGTAGAGTACTGTGGATAAGGTGTCTTTATCAAACTGCCTGAGGTAAGTTCTTATGATGGGGTCAAGCTACAATACACTGTTACTGTAGGAAGTCACTACATGGAGCAGTTTAATGGTGTGTGTGTGTGTGTGTGTGTGTGTGTGTGTGTGTGTGTGTGTGTGTGTGTGTGTGTGTGTGTGTGTGTGTGTGTGTGTGCGTGTGCGTGTGCGTGTGCGTGTGTGTGTGTGTTTAATTTGTAAATTGGTAGGTGCCGGAACAAAATGTGAGCACCAGAGGGGGTGACCTGGGGAGCTCTGAGGTAACGGAACGCATGAGAAAAAAATCACCTTTATAATAAATCATTGCATGCATATCATCACATTGCATAGTGGCATACAGAAGTTGCACAAATGGGTAATATTTTAATAGTCTAGGGTCCGGAAAAAAATTGTCCTTTTTTAAACGCATTTCATGCAATTCTATGTCATTTTACATGACTGGAGACTTTGGCTGAATATTTTTTAATGCCGCACAAATGAGCGAAATGACAGGCTACTTTGACACTGACAAACTGAGAATCTGAGATAAATAAAAACGACTGTGTTGAATCCATCAATAGCCTAGGCCTAGGTGTGTGGAGACACATATTGTAGGCTATAATATGAGGAGGACACTAGTCCTAAAAATGCTTTCCAGTGTCACTGACTGACCCAATGATGCGCAGCTCTCTTGCCGGTGATTGCCGATGCGTTCGTACCAAAAGCCTATATATCTCTTGCTTTACTTTGTAAAACAATATTTGGAAATTAATCAAATATTTTGTTAGCCTAGAGCAGACAGATTAGAGTCCTCTCTTTTCAGCAGGAGCCATTTTCTTTCCAACCTGTGTTTTCCTGCGATTGTATTTGAAATATAGTGAAAGGCCTGTCTTGTCTGCATGCTGTTCACTGACAGGTTTGCTGTGTTCCGGACTGTAGGCTATGCCTTGTTATTGGGCTACACACAATCCACAGCTAGGCACATTTTTAAAGACGCTATTGATCCTCTGTGACTAAAATATAGTCATTTTCATGGTGTAGTAGGCTATTCTGAATGGTTTCAATTATTTCTGAACAGACAGCAGTAATTCTATAACGTTGGCAAATGTATTTCAATTTATCGGGGTGCTGCAGCTCCTCCAGAACTCTTCGCCTGGCTATGATTCTATAAGGAAATGAAATATGAAGTGCAACGCTGGAGAGATGAGAGTTGCAGGCTCATGTCTATCAGAGCAGAGAGAGGGAGAGAGATCATAGAAAGTGAATCTCATTCTAGTTCTGTGAGAGATACAGGCACACATCTCACACAGCCACGAGTTGGTCTCAAGCATAGGATACAATGATGCACAATCCATACTGTAAATTCAGGCCGGCGCAACCCGAATCAACTATTAGAATATCAGGCAGTAGAATTGACGAAGAGGCAACTCAAATTAGTACATTATAAAAAGTAAATGTTTCATGCCATGAGAGGTACCGGATAGGCAAATAGGTTCCAGAACAAATCAGTCCAAAACGGAGAGGTGCCGGATCCTGTCCCGGCAGGATCTGGCTCAAATGAAGCAATGTGCGCAGTACTTCATATGAGTTCTGGTACATACCATAATGCATGTAGCAGTTTCCTTTGGAAGGGTCCAGCTGAATGGCTCTTCGGTAGTAACCCTCTGCCTCAGTCTTCTGCCCCTAGGAGACAAAACAGGAACGTTTGATTAGCTACTGTAGATCAGTTACAAGTCATCAGTCATTAATTGCGATTTAGCTGATGCTCGAGCTCTCGCAGTGGTTCCTGTTTCTGGTACGGGCGTAATTGTGCGGCTGCAATTAGATTTACTCAAAACCCAAAACAGACGTGAGTTGCCATATGGTAGAAGATTGAACATGCAGGAGAAACCAGAAACCACCCACTCTCCTCGTAAATGAGATTTAGCAAATATTTCACAGTCGAAATGTGGACGGGGAAATCAGCAGTAAATTTGAACAACCGTTCCATATGCCCCTGATGTGCCAGGTTGTTTCAAACAATCACCATATCCTGTAGGGCAACAACAATCATCTGAGTTTACTCTGCATCTGCTACGGATTATTTTCCTACGCTTTCATGCATGAGTTGACACGTGGTAGCAGGGCCTCAACTGTAAACCAGGAAACTGTACTCTATAGAGAACGCTCCAAACCCCCTTTTCCCCCAGTAGCAGAGTGTGTGTGTGTCACACTATCACTTTTTCTCAGTCAGAGAGTGTGTATCGCACTATAGCCTCGCAACAAACTGAAAGCGATACCGCTGCCCCTGTGTGTACGGTCCCCCCCTCCCCATTGTTCACGCTTCAGCACTGATTGCTTCCATATTGGCTATGGATTTGCCATTCTACATAGAATAAGTGGACTGGGCATATTAGGTTTGGTTCATTAACTATTTCTCATGCCCGTGTTCGCTCTAAATGAAAGAAGAAGACAACTAATTGTCCAGATGACTTTATGTCATGGGTTGGCGCCCCCCCTTGGGTTGTGCCGTGGCGGAGATCTTTGTGGGCTATACTCGGCCTTGTCTCAGGATGGTAAGTTGGTGATTGAAGATATCCCTCTAGTGGTGTGGGGGCTGTGCTTTGGCAAAGTGGGTGGGGTTATATCCTGCCTGTTTGGCCCTGTTCGGGGGTATCATCGGATGGGGCCACAGTGTCTCCTGACCCCTCCTGTCTCAGCCTTCAGTATTTATGCTGCAGTAGTTTATGTGTCGGGAGGCTAGGGTCAGTTTGTTATATCTGGAGTACTTCTCCTGTCTTATCCGGTGTCCTGTGTGAATTTAAGTATGCTCTCTCTAATTCTCTCTTTCTCTCTTTCTTTCTTTCTCTCTCTCTCTCGGAGGACCTGAGCCCTAGGACCATGCCTCAGGACTACCTGGCATGATGACTCCTTGCTGTCCCCAGTCCACCTGGCCGTGCTGCTACTCCAGTTTCAACTGTTCTGCCTGCGGCTATGGAACCCTGACCTGTTCACCGGACGTGCTACCTGTCCCAGACCTGCTGTTTTCAGCTCTCTAGAGACAGCAGGAGCGGTAGAGATACTCTCAATGATCGGCCATGAAAAGCCAACTGACATTTACTCCTGAGGTTTTGACTTGTTGCACCCTCGACAACTACTGTGATTATTATTATTTGACCATGCTGGTCATTTATGAACATTTGAACATCTTGGCCATGTTCTGTTATAATCTCCACCCGGCACAGCCAGAAGAGGACTGGCCACCCCTCATAGCCTGGTTCCTCTCTAGGTTTCTTCCTAGGTTTTGGCCTTTCTAGGGAGTTTTTCCTAGCCACCGTGCTTCTACACCTGCATTGCTTGCTGTTTGGGGTTTTAGGCTGGGTTTCTGTACAGCACTTTGAGATATCAGCTGATGTAAGAAGGGCTATATAAATACATTTGATTTGATTTGATGTCATATTTTCCCTGGCTCCTTTCCCAGCCGCAGTGTCAGAAGGTGGACTGTTAAACACAATACTGTGGTCCTTCAATGGACTGGGCCATGTCGCATTTGGAGGATTGCGAGAGGTGGTAACGTTAAATGTACATGAACGCTAGGTTTGTCACACTCTGATCTGTTTCACCTGTCTTTGTGCTTGTCTTCACCCATCTCTTCCCATTATCCCCTGTGTATTTATACCTGTGTTCTCCGTTTGTCTGTTGCCAGTTCATCTTGTCTTGTCAGGTCTCACCAGCGTGTTTTCCCATCTCATTGCTCTCTCTAGTTCTGTTTCCTAGTTTCCCCGGTTCTGACCATTCTGCCTGCCCTGACCCCGAGCCTGCCTGACGTTCTGTACCTGCCTGACTCTGACCCATTTACGAACCTCTGCCTGTCCTGACCCCGAGCCTGCCTGCTGTTCAGTACCTTATTGACTCTGCCCTGGATTACAGACCTCTGCCTGCCTTTGACCTGTCTTTTGCCTGCCCCCTGTTTGGGTCAATAAACATCTGTGACTCTAGCTGTCTGCATCTGGGTCTTATCCTAAGTTCTTGATGAGATTGTTTTTTTATTCCTCTGACCCTCTTATCTAGCGTATTCGAGCCTGTCTTGGGAGAGAGTAGCCGGCCTCAGAGGGCTTTAGCGGGTAGCATTAGCACCAACTCCGAGTGTAGCCAGCCACAGAGGGCTTTAGTGGTTAGCGTTAGCGCCGGCTCCGGCTCCGAGTGTAGCCAGCCACAGAGCTCGTAAATAACATCAGCGCCGGCAACGGGAGAGAGGCCCTCCAACAGAGAGCGGTGCCTAGCTCTTGGTAGGACACGTCAGGACTCTGCACTGCACTGTGTAATCATCCGCCTGGCGACAACACTCTCCTGTGATGTATGTCCAAGGGAGATGATCTGAGACAGGAACTGGAAGTTACCGGGCGGAATAGGGCTCTTCTGGTCATGTCTGGCTGTGTCCTAAAGAAAGGCCCTGGTCAAAAGTAGTGCACTATATCAGGATTATGGGGGCATTTCCGACGCACACTCAGTCTAGGCTCCTGGTTACTGTGAATGAAGAGTTCAAAGCCAAACTGAACAAAGAACAAACCACAAATCTATACAATCTCACTAACCCCATTAAAGTACATGACTCTTTACGAATGAAACAGGGAAGTCACGTACTGTAGTACACGTCAGGGTGAGGTGGGACTTGAGTCTGACACTTTGACCCTTTCCCCGAGTCGGTTGACTCCTTATGAGCCAGCTGCATTATCAATACGTAGGTCCGCCGTGGCAAGACGGCCCAAAATCTCTCCCTGATTGAGGGATTTAATAAGGAAGCGGGGTAATTGCATTAAGTCCTGTCCGGCAGCCCATTGTCCCGGGTCTGGTCGTGTCCTAATCTCCTGTTGTTGAAGGGCTCTGTTATGAGGGGCCACTCGTGGCTCAGGGCCCCGGATGTAGGGACCTGGGGGACCCAGCAGATGTCCAGCTGTGCTGTGGTGACTCGGGTCTGAACCCAGGGAGACTGTGGGTGGGGGTTTGGGGGAATGGAACTCAAATCAGATTAGGAAAAGGGGAAATTAGTGAGTTTGGGAGCGAGACCCTTCCTCAGCCCAGACCGGACCCCTAGGGGTGCAGCTGTAACCCCTCCGATATCAGTGAGGAGGATAGAAGGAGAGATGGGATGGATGATGTGGTACGCTGAAGAGCAAAACCTCCTGTAGATTCCTAGTACCTCAGGCTGTGGAAGGAGAAGAACAGAAGGTCAAACTCCTCACAAGGGCTCAGCAGGACTGGTTCAGTGGGTTCTAACAGGGTTCCTCTCCATAAAGTCCTCCTAACTAACCCAAGTCAGCTGTGAACACATGTTGTCACGCACGTTTTTCTCTCCCCAAAACACTGTGGGAGTGAATGAGAGAGGTGGATGGAAGGGGGTTGGGGGGCAGAGTGCACCTCAGAACAAACAGCCAAACCTGTAGGGGAGAAGTCTGGGAAGGAAATACTGGACCCAGCAGGCCTAGCTGGAGCACTTCATCACACACCCACACCCACACACACACACACACACACACACACACACACACACACCCACACCCACACCCACACCCACACCCACACCCACACCCACACCCACACACCCACACCCACACCCACACCCACACCCACACACACACACACACACACACACACACACACACACACACACACACACACACACACACACACACACACACACACACCTCCCCATAAAGACATTCCCTATGGCTGTGACCTTGAGACAATCACACACCCAGCGGAGAGCCTGATAGTTTGACAGGTCTGTTTTTCCAAGCTTGTACCCTAAGACAATAATTATTCCTCAATCCATTGTCTCCTTGGTTGTCATATGAACAAAGTTTATAGTGGCAGATGTTTGTCTCTCTGCTATTTTATCTCAAATATCTCCAAAAAATGCAATTAGCCTAACATAAAAAACCCATCTTGCATTTGCATACCATTATCCTACGTGTCTTTTTCCTTTAGGCCACCAAAGACAAAAGCATTAATTTACCCATCAAGGTTCAACAACTCCAAAATGGCTTTAGATCTGGGCCGCTGTCTGCTCAACATGCAGCTCAGTCTTGATCTATCAACTCCCAGGCTTTTTACAATGATCACAACTCCTCTGGCCCAGACAGGGAAATCAATGGGATGAACTGGCCGGGCCCAAACTCACTCACTATTCATCAGCCCTCAGGCCTAGGTGTAATTATACGTAACCACTGTGATTATTACCAAGATGAAAGTTTGCTTTGCTTCATCACGCTTTGTGTGAGCCAAAGCCTATTTGAGATTGTGTGGACAGTCAGGAAGGACACTGGAGGACAAGGAGTGAAGTGAATGGATTAGAATAGAGGCAGGTTGTAGCTACATTGATGGTAATGATGTTAGAGGTCATTTCCAGTGCAGCTGTAGAACGTTTTTCTATCTGTTAACTAACTTCATGAATGGTCTTAAAAGTGTCAAAGTGTTGTAGTCTAGTGGTTAACAATACCTACATTATGACCACCTGCTCTTTCCATGACATAGACTGACCAGGTGAATCGAGGTGAAAACTATGATCCCATATTGATGTCACTTGTTAAATCCACTTCAATCAGTGTAGATGAAGAGGAGGAGACAGGTTAAAGAAGGATTTTTAAGCCTTCTTTGTGGAATGCTTTCAACATCTTGTAGAGTCCATGTCCCAATGAATTGAGGCTGTTCTGAGGGTAATAGGGGGTGCAGATAAATATTAGGAAAATGTTCCTAATGTTTGGTATACTTAGTGCATATAGGCTATATTATATATTATATAGCCCTATTGGTTAACAAGGTCGTGTGAAAATGAGCTTCCTATTGGACAAGTTCAAGTCCATTTCATTTTAGGTGAGGCTTTTGTTGTTGATTTGTATTTTAAGCAACCAAGTGTTTGCCAGACCAAAGATTGATGCTTCTGCGCATGTGTGAATGATGTTCTGATCATGTGTATATTTTCTACTTTATGCGTAGAGAACAGGCTACTGAGGTGAATGGTGCTTGTTTATTAAAGTTAGATCAACGTCTGCAAGATCACGTAATGTAGTATTCTACATAACAGAACCAGATATAACAGCATAGTATAATGTACATGGAGACAACACCGTAGGCTACATGGAGACAACACCGTAGGCTACTTGGAGACAACACCGTGGGCTACTTGGAGACAACACCGTGGGCTACTTGGAGACAACACCGTGGGCTACTTGGAGACAACACCGTGGGCTACTTGGAGACAACACCGTGGGCTACTTGGAGACAACACCGTAGGCTACTTGGAGACAACACCGTGGGCTACTTGGAGACAACACCGTGGGCTACTTGGAGACAACACCGTGGGCTACTTGGAGACAACACCGTGGGCTACTTGGAGACAACACCGTAGGCTACTTGGAGACAACACCGTGGGCTACTTGGAGACAACACCGTGGGCTACTTGGAGACAACACCGTGGGCTACTTGGAGACAACACCGTGGGCTACTTGGAGACAACACCGTGGGCTACTTGGAGACAACACCGTAGGCTACTTGGAGACAACACCGTGGGCTACTTGGAGACAACACCGTAGGCTACTTGGAGACAACACCGTGGGCTACTTGGAGACAACACCGTGGGCTACTTGGAGACAACACCGTGGGCTACTTGGAGACAACACCGTGGGCTACTTGGAGACAACACCGTGGGCTACTTGGAGACAACACCGTAGGCTACTTGGAGACAACACCGTGGGCTACTTGGAGACAACACCGTGGGCTACTTGGAGACAACACCGTGGGCTACTTGGAGACAACACCGTGGGCTACTTGGAGACAACACCGTGGGCTACTTGGAGACAACACCGTGGGCTACTTGGAGACAACACTGTACAACTCAACAAGATCTAAATGTATATCAAAATAAAAATGATCACGATCCAATGGTTGGTATGCAGATGCTGCATGCTTCACAGTTAAAACTTGAAGAATGATCCTTCACGATTGAATGCGGTGGTGTTTTTGTCTTACAGTAACATTATACTATGCTGTTATATCCGGTTCTGTTATGTAGAATACTACATTATGTGATCTGGCAGACATTGACTCAGCGTTGATCTAACTTTATTAAACAAGCACTATTCACCTGAGTAGCCTGTTCTCTACACATGAAGTAGAAATATACTAATGCGCAGAACGTCATCCGCAGAAGCTTCGGGATCATTAGTTGGCGACTAACGTTCCTGAAAAAGTCCAATCCGCAGCCACGGCCTGTATACAAAGAATCTCACAACGCGGTCACCATGCAAACCATTCTAAGGCGTGGCATCATTCTGAGAACTCACACTGCCTACCTGCTCGACTAGCTTTGGCTTGGTGAGAGCGTGTGTGCCTGTGTAGTATAAGCGAGCCGCATTTCGTTTAGAACTGAGAGAAGAAGTTAAGGGCTATTCTGAGGTAGTTTACAAGGAACAGGTAAGAGTTGGACAGTCACTTCCATCACACAGCAGTGGTCTTGTATCCGTTGTGCTGTGGCTACTGTAATTAGCGGTTAACACTGAAGAGGCCTTTCTTAAAGAGGCAATCTGCGATTACTAAATCTATTTTGGGATTTTAAATTAAAGAATAAAACTTACTGTATAAATGCCTCATGAGCTTAGTTCAACTGTCATACCTCATCAGAAGATAAGCCAAAATATAAGCTTGTTTTACTCTAATGTTTGTAAACAGTGTAATTGTTAACAAACACTGTATAGCCTCAACACATGGTTAAAACTATCCTTTTGATATCATGAATGGCCAGTCCTTGCATCAACAGCTCTGTCTATGAATTTTAAAGTGGTTACAGCCACTCCCTTTATTAAAACAGTGGTGGGTTGACTGATGTGTTCTTGTTTGAACTGCAGATTGCCCCTTGAAAGGGATAGCACACTCCCAATGTAAACTGGACCTACAGGACTTCCCACTCATCTCTGTAGATTGAGACAGACATTCGACAGTCATTCTCCTTCTAACAGGTTCACCATGGAGAGAAAAAGCATATTTGATCTTGCCACCTGTTGCTTCCCCTGGCTTTGGTCTCTGCAGATCCACCAACTCTCAACTCTATAAGTAACTTCATGAACTTTGAATTTGGCCACAACTTCCCACGCCATGGCCTGATGCTACTCCACCATTTTGCTAACAATGTCCTCGTTGGTAAAAACAACACCAACAGCAACAGCCTAATCACACCAGTCTTTGTGCCATCAAGGGGAGACTGGGGCTTCCAGTGGTACGATAACGCTAAACAGGTGCTTGCATCCCTGAAGGAACCTGCTTCCTACACGGTAGGGAATCTCAACACACAGTCTCCACGAGGGCTTGGCACCTACCTCCTTACGTCACTCAAAGCTATTACCTCATGCCCTGGTCCATAGAGAACAATAGGGACAGAATCATCCTCAAAATGCAGGGGATTGTGGTGGAGGCAGTCTACATAACACAGCACTACCCACAAGACGACCCCCGCAGCAAGCAGTACGACCCTGATAACACCTTCCTCCTAAGTGTCAACCTCCTGAGAGAAATCCAGAGCCTATCTAACAACTGGGGGGACAGTGTGTCTGTGTTTCTGTATGTTGCCGGCTACAATACGCACTCCAGATCCTTCTCAGAGACATACTCCATGAGGGAATTCACTAAACAGCTGTGTGGGGGTAAATGTGCAAATACTCAAAATACTCAGGTTGCTAACCACATGGAGTGTCTTGGCATCAAGCTGGAGGTGAGATCAACTGAAAACTGGAACAACGGGTACGCCAGAATTAAATGGACAAACGTCCCAAGGAGTCTGCTGGATGTGGGGATGATGGTAGCCCTCTACGCGGACAATAAAATGACCTCTGTTACCCCCCTTGGCACGTGCAGCTACGGAAGCTTCGACGCCAATGTATACCTAAACCCCGGCCTGCAGGTCAGGCTCCTGATCAACTTGCACTCTGTCATCATGAGCAGCCCTAAGTATGATGACTCTGACCGGAAGATTCCTGTTAACATACCTCCAGTTGACTCTGATGTCAGTCTGCAGCTCTACACTAAAGATGGCCACGCCTGCGCTCGCCTGTTCATCAAGAAGACCTTCACTGATTGGAAGAACAAACTCTATTACACCTGGGTTGGATTCTACTCCTCTAACAAAATTGAACATACATTTTATTATGACACTTGGCAGTGGGCTGTTTTGTTCACTAAACAGGTGGACAACGACACAGACCCAGATTATGATATCTACACCTACAGGTCTGACATGTCCATCACGCCCGGGGTCGAAGCTCGATTCTTCTATAAAATAACGTTTTCTGAAAAGTATGTCCTCACGCACTGCCCCATGGGAATCTTAATGCTGTCCAACCATCATTTTCTCTCCATTATCTCAACATTATATTATACAAGGATCATTCTCATAGAGGCAGAGATAGAAGAGGGCCAAGGTGCTATTGAACCGAACATTTCCAATGCTATGGGGGTCACACAAAGCATCTGGTTCCTCTCATTTGGATTGTAATCATATGGTTTCCATGGCAACGTAACATTTCTGAATTCTACTTTGAAAGTATTCTGACGTAAGTAGGAACTAGCGTCAAACGCCTCAGACCCTGTAACCGGTCACATATATTTCAATGCATATCTGAAACGTGTCAAAACTGCACGATTCTGCACGGGATGACTGGCAGAAATTGATTCAAAGGAATACAAATATTATTTTCTACACATCAGATCATACCTGATGCTCTTCCTTGAGTTGTCCTGAACTTTCTACTTTGTTATGAAAATACAAATTATTACTCCTTTCCCATATTTAGGCTATTTTACATATTTTCTTATTAGCCTTATGAACATAGACATTTTGTTTGTATCTGTACTAGAATGGTAAAAAAAAGACATCAAATGAAACAGAAATGTCTGTATTGGTTGATATTGCAAAGAAATATCAGATATCCCAGAATATCCACATCAGTGCATCTCTAGTTTCTGTCTTTTGTCGTGTTCTGTTGTAAAAAATGTAATAAAAATTCACTTTTATGCAGCTGTAATCAATGAATGTGAGGAATTGTCTGGCCTTAAAGAGGTTGGTAGAGGAGGGACTTACAATGATGGACAGGAGTTTCCCGTAGGTCAGGTGTGCGGGGATGTGGTCTGGCTTGGCCCTGAGCGACTCTCTGTACCAGTGGCCCGCCTCCTCCAGCCTATTCAGCCTCATGTAGGCCTCTCCTGTTAGGGGTTAAAGGTCACAGGTCATGGGCGATACGGCCTCTCCTACTGTATGGGGGGGTCAACATTCAGAGGTGAGAGGAAAGGGGTCGTAGAGAGACCCATGACTCAATGTTTTCTCTGACACTTTATAATAAGAGGAAGACTCGTATCAAAGATGTTGTATGATGGGTTCTGTGACTTTCCTTTCTATCTATCACCAACCGGTCGATCGTGATCCAAAGCATTCCTAGTTGATCACCAAACATTTCTGTACAAAACCCAATGATAAAGCCTTGCGTTCCTATTTTTTTTATTCGTTTTTGCGCTGTTTGTGCACTTGATTCAGCAGTCCTATCCCCGGGAAGGTAAAGTGTTCCCATTTTGAACCATTTCATGTGTGTGAATGTAGAACTCCGCCTACCCGGCAAGCCGAGAGAGCAAATCAAGTGCACCTATAGGCCTACCGTTGGCCAATCAAATACCTCAGAGTTGATACTGTGAGATTTCAAAACCATGACTAGAGAGAGCAAAGAGCTGCTGTTTTTATGAGTAAGTTCATGTTTGTTGTTACTCAGCACTGCCAACACTTTGTTCAACACTTTCATAAGCCATAAAATATGTTCTCCCTACTTCCACTCACGCTAAAACCAGCACTGCAGCTGCAATTAATGAGTATAGCAATTTGTTTCTATGACCTTGCGTTGTTATTAGCTGCTTGTGTCTTTTTTAATATCGAGGTATATTTCACTTTCTCTGGTCATAGGAGTAACAACATGAATTGGTGCATGAGGCAAAAAATAATGCAGTGCGACTTAAGTTTCCCCATCAGCTGGAAGACTGTCCCCTTTTCTCAGAGGAGGGAGGGAGAGCGGAGGGACAGTGAGTCGGGTGAGAGCAGACTCACCACTACCTTCCATGCAACCAAGAGAGTATTTACACAGCACAATGTAAAAACTGCTGGTTGCATGGAAGCTACCTCACCGCTGCTCTCTCCCTGCCTGTGACTTCTGATATGATGACATGCTCCAGTGCTCCCAGTGTCTGATGAATAGAGTTCTATAATACATCTCCAACAGGTGCACGGCTGATAACAAGGCAGATGGAGCCCAACCCATTTCCAGTCCTCCATTCCTAAAAACACTCGTCATTCCACCAATAAAAAATAAATATTCCTCCGTTAAATTAAACCCCTGACCCCAATTTCAGTTGGAACGTGACCAGTTTCTCTCGGAGAATGTCTCTGTTCTCAAAGCCGTGAGAATCCCAGATCTGATCCCAGCGCAGCGGTGCCGATCCCCGGGGCCCAGATGACAGCCCCCCTCTCACCTGAACAAACACTCTCCCTCTCAGGCCCCCACCACGCGTCATCCCAAGAATGTTGCCGACACGGCACAGCAATCTCAACCATGCAATCAGGAAGGGCTTCTAATAATGTCATTAGTGATAGAATAACACAACATGGGACATGACTTATTATAGCCAGCTTAGTTTGAATTCCCTTCGAATCCTGATTCACATCTACATTAGGATTGCCTGCATATTTTGGAGCTGTGGTGTTGGAATGGAATTAAACCGATGTTATCTGCTTAAAGCACATCAAATAGCTTCGTTTCATGGAGATAATATGGGGAAATCTCTTTTTGGGGGGGAAACTGAAGACCATACGCAGGTTGTTCTACTACCAGCAGAATGAATCATTCTAAACACATATTCCTCAATTACATGAATCAAAGATGAGGAGAATTATCATATGTGATAGGTAGGAATTAAGAAGGATATTTGGATGATTAAAGTCGTCTCCCTGTGCCAAGTCTTCCTCGTCACGCGTCAAAGTTGTTGCCAATACCCAGCTTTTCACCTTCAGCAATTGGCTAAGTCAAAAGCCTGACATGGCTCCAGATAGACTGTCAAACTAAATCTACCTCAGCGGACAAATTAGTTTGCTTCCCCATGAACAGAATACCAGAGAAACCTGTCAACTCCATTTCAATTCCTGACTGTCAGCCCTGCAGAACACTGTGCTAGACAGGGATCTAGTGTAGAGTGGAGAGCGATCTAGGGTAGAGTGGAGAGTGATCTCAGGTAGAGTGATGGTGGAGTGGAGAGTGATCTAGGGTAGAGGGATGTTGGAGTAGAGAGCGATCTAGGGTAGAGTGGAGAGCGATCTAGGGTAGAGTGGAGAGTGATCTAGGGTAGAGTGGAGAGTGATCTAGGGTAGAGTGGAGAGTGATCTAGGGTAGAGTGGAGAGTGATCTAGGGTAGAGTGGAGAGTGATCCAGGGTAGAGTGATGGTAGAGTGGAGAGTGATCCAGGGTAGAGTGATGGTAGAGTGGAGAGTGATCCAGGGTAGAGTGATGGTAGAGTGGAGAGTGATCCAGGGTAGAGTGATGGTAGAGTGGAGAGTGATCTAGGGTAGAGTGATGGTAGAGTGGAGAGTGATCTAGGGTAGAGTATTGGTAGAGTGGAGAGTGATCCAGGGTAGAGTGTTGGTAGAGTGGAGAGTGATCTAGGGTAGAGTGATGGTAGAGTGGAGAGTGATCCAGGGTAGAGTGATGGTAGAGTGGAGAGTGATCCAGGGTAGAGTGATGGTAGAGTGGAGAGTGATCTAGGGTAGAGTGATGGTAGAGTGGAGAGTGATCCAGGGTAGAGTGTTGGTAGAGTGGAGAGTGATCCAGGGTAGAGTGATGGTAGAGTGGAGAGTGATCCAGGGTAGAGTGTTGGTAGAGTGGAGAGTGATCCAGGGTAGAGTGATGGTAGAGTGGAGAGTGATCCAGGGTAGAGTGTTGGTAGAGTGGAGAGTGATCTAGGGTAGAGTGATGGTAGAGTGGAGAGTGATCCAGGGTAGAGTGTTGGTAGAGTGGAGAGTGATCTAGGGTAGAGTGATGGTAGAGTGGAGAGTGATCCAGGGTAGAGTGATGGTAGAGTGGAGAGTGATCTAGGGTAGAGTGATGGTAGAGTGGAGAGTGATCTAGGGTAGAGTGATGGTAGAGTGGAGAGTGATCCAGGGTAGAGTGATGGTAGAGTGGAGAGTGATCCAGGGTAGAGTGATGGTAGAGTGGAGAGTGATCTAGGGTAGAGTGATGGTAGAGTGGAGAGTGATCCAGGGTAGAGTGATGGTAGAGTGGAGAGTGATCTAGGGTAGAGTGATGGTAGAGTGGAGAGTGATCCAGGGTAGAGTGTTGGTAGAGTGGAGAGTGATCCAGGGTAGAGTGATGGTAGAGTGGAGAGTGATCCAGGGTAGAGTGATGGTAGAGTGGAGAGTGATCTAGGGTAGAGTGATGGTATAGTGGAGAGTGATCCAGGGTAGAGTGATGGTAGAGTGGAGAGTGATCTAGGGTAGAGTGATGGTAGAGTGGAGAGTGATCCAGGGTAGAGTGATGGTAGAGTGGAGAGTGATCCAGGGTAGAGTGATGGTAGAGTGGAGAGTGATCTAGGGTAGAGTGTTGGTAGAGTGGAGAGTGATCTAGGGTAGAGTGTTGGTAGAGTGGAGAGTGATCTAGGGTAGAGTGGTGGTAGAGTGGAGAGTGATCTAGGGTAGAGTGGTGGTAGAGTGGAGAGTGATCCAGGGTAGAGTGATGGTAGAGTGGAGAGTGATCTAGGGTAGAGTGATGGTAGAGTGGAGAGTGATCCAGGGTAGAGTGATGGTAGAGTGGAGAGTGATCCAGGGTAGAGTGATGGTAGAGTGGAGAGTGATCTAGGGTAGAATCTTGGTAGAGTGGAGAGTGATCTAGGGTAGAGTGATATGGTGAGCTGGGGTAGGAAACAGAAACAGTCTCCCAGACATGGGTTGGTCCTGGTTTTGATCCTGGGAAACACTTTCACTGGTTGAGCTTGGTCTGTGCTTAAACATGTCAACCTTTAGAAAATGCTCACCTTTCCTCCTTCATTCCCTTTCACCAGATTCTAGGATGTTAACAATACAGTACATAATGATATATGACCCTCAAACTAAACCCGGGACCTCAGAGCCAGTTCCACTGCATTTTGTCATTGTTCCCTTCTAATCAGGGACTGATTTAAACATGGGACACCAGGGGTGTGCAATTCATTTTCAGGAAAGACAGAAAATCAGTAGGCTGTGGACCTCGTAGGGTAAGAGTCGGGTAACCCTGATGTATGAGAATGTATGAACTGTGTTTGTTTTGTAAAGTGCCGTGTTTATTGAACTTGGTGAGTAGAGATGGGGGGGAAAATCCCCCCAAAATATTAGTGAAAAAATAAATGTTCTCCTGCTATTACTCACCCATCATGTTGTAGAGACTCTGAGGTGCAAACTGCTTCGGCATTTTCTGCACCGCTTCTTTATAGACAGACAGAGCCTCCTGTCATAGAGGGGGGAGGGCAGTTAGTCACAGTGTGTTTCATCAGTGTGTCACCATCCACAAAGCCTCTTCCTCACTGTCTAATGGAAAGGGCTTCAGGAAGATGAGTCTAGTCAGCTCTGTCATTTTGTCATAGATACATTGGATTTCTATGTTTCTGTCATGGCTCCACTGTACTGTAGTGCACCTCCATACATTATATTTCTATGTTTCTGCCATGGCTCCACTGTACTGTGGTGGAGTGCACCTCTATACATTCTATACATTGGATTTATATGTTTCTGCCATGGCTCCACTGTACTGTACTGTAGTGCACCTCCATACATTCTATACATTCTATTTCTATGTTTCTGTCATGGCTCCACTGTACTGTACTGTAGTGCACCTCCATACATTCTATTTCTATGTTTCTGCCATGGCTCCACTGTACAGTAGTGTAGTGCACCTCTATACATGCTATTCATTTTATTTCTACATCTCGGCCATTGCTCTGGTTCTAATGTACTGTATTGAAGTGTACTTTTATAGATTCTATCCATTGCATTTCTACGTCTCAGCCACTGCCCTGTCTCCACTGTAGTGTAGAGTACTGTAGTATCATACCTCCTGCAGGCCCTGCTCGTGGAGCAGCTTGCCCAAGTTGTACAGGCAGCTGGTGACGGAGCTCTTGTGGGCATGGGGGTCCTTCAGGTTCTCGTCTGGGATCTCAGCGCAGGTTACAAAGGTCCTCTTGGCCTCCTCCAGACCGCCCTGGTTCATCAGGATGATGCCTGTGTTCAAGTAGGCCGCTGTGGGGTGACGAGAGGGGGCAGAGGAGGAGGAACAGAGGGAGAAGACGGGGTGGAGGAGGGGGAAAGGGAGGACAGAGGAAGAGGAATGAGGGAGAGAGAAGGTAGAGGATTAGAAATGGGGGAAGAGAGGGGGCAGAGGTGGAGGATTAGAGCAGGAAGAGAGGGGGTTAGAAATGGAGAAACAGAGGGGATAGATAGAAGCAGGGAAAAGGTTTAGGGACAAGAAAACGAATCACATTTTATTTGTCACATGCGTTGAATACAACAGGTGTAGACTTTACAGTGAAATGCTTACTTACTGTCACGTTGGTATAAAGGGTAGGGAGACAGGCGCAGGAATGCGTAATAGGGGTTTTTATTTCCCAAATTACAGCGTGCCGTGTAAAGGCACAGGGACGAACACCAAACAAACGCGTATACAAAACACAGGGTAGAAACCCAAACAAAACAGCGAGGAGTACCTCTAATAAATATACAATCGCACAATGATACCAAACGGGACGAGACCCGTAATCATCTGTACAATATACGTGGCACGAAAGACAAAACAACACAGCACAGGTATTCACACGACCAACGGACTTTGGAACAATAATCAACCAGACAATGGTGAACAAAGGGCACACTTATACAATTACTAATCAATGGGAATAGGGACGAGGTGTGCGTAATGACAGTTCCGGAGGGATCCGTGACAGTTTGTGTGTGTGTGTGTGTTGGAGTGTCAGTGTAGTGTGTGTGAGTGTGTGAGTAGAGTCCAGAGAGGTTGAAAGAGAGGTTGATGGGAAAAACGGAGGAATTAACAAGTAACTCATGCAACCCAAATCCCCTGCTTTCCCCGTCCTCTGCTAGAGTCTGATACAGTAAAATATGTCTACACATTACATACGCGAGCAGTCAAGAGTGAGATTGACTTCCATTAGACTGTTGGCTGAAACGGTCCGATAGACCTCTGAAATGGGCCAGACAGCATGCATGACAACTAACTCAGCATTAACACTGGGCCGTGATGAAAACCTGAATGTAACATTCAATTCATGTAATTGAATTAAACAATGCTAGAGACAACCCATTAGGCAGGTCCCGTATCAGCTCCTTTCATCTCCACCAGCCGGGCCCTGATCACAATCACTTCAGGCCCGCAATACGCCATTTTAGGAAATGGTCTCTTAGCAATACTTACACGCCAGAGTTGGCCTGCTCCCAATGGCCAGCTTATAGTAATGCAGTGCCTCTGAGGACCTGTGGTTCTCTTGAAGCAGCAAACCCCTGGTGGAAAGAAGACAGGTCCAGAATTATGGTAGAATGAAGCAGAGGAAAGAGAGGTCTACAGGGCAATCAGGGAAACCATGTGGCAACTCTGACTGTTTGGGTTTTAAATCTAATTGCAGCCTAACTTTAGACAGTGTTTAGTGACACTCGGTTTATTCGGTTTATTTGTTAACCATCAGTAATCTCAGAACGACACCTTCATTAAAGGTGTGTCATGTAAACACAGAAATGTGTTTGTTGACAAAGGTGACTTCCTGTTTCTTGACAGGGGGACAGGGAGTAGAGAGAGGGGAAGAAAACACTGTCAGGTGAGCGGGAAATGTGGGCCGGTTATGAGGCTTGGCACCTTTGACACTCGGAGGGTTAATGTGGGTATTAGAACTGCCTTCAGTTTCCCAGAGCCCCGCAAATCATGATTCATGAAATCACTGTCAAGGGGAACAGGATCCCATCTAGTGATAAAACAACCCATTTCCTCTCTCTCTCTCTCTCTGCTCTCTCTCTCTCTCTCTCTCTCTCTCTCTCTCTCTCTCTCTCTCTCTCTCTCTCTCTCTCTCTCTCTCTCTCTCTCTGTCTCTCTCTGCCTCTAGCCTCTCCCCTCTCCCTCTATCCCTTGTTATTCTCCCTGTCTGTCTAAGCAGTATTGATGGATGGCAGCTTTCATGGCCCTTCATCCTTGTTGAGGTAGTGGAGAGATACACTCACAGATTATACAACATGTCAGCCATGTTTCCCCGGTAATACAGGGCATTCCGGTACGCCCTCTCCGCCTCTGCCATCTTGCCCTGGTTCTTCAGGACGTTTCCCAAGTTGCCCCATGCTAACAAAGAGAGACAGGTGTCTGTCAAGTGTATACAGGTATTGTGTAATGGAAAGATCTTGAGTTTTGCATTTATGAGGAAAGATTACAAATAATTTATGACATATACTTTATTCTTTATGGGCCAGTTTGTCAGCCATAGAATAAGCCTAGTCCTGGACCTAGAATAATATAGAACTGAAAAATATTTTAATCTACATGAGAGTGATGTAATTCTCAGGCCTAACTTTATCACAGTGGGACTAAAGTACCAAACCAAAGGCTCATATTCCAGAATGTGTTGGTTAGTCAACAGTCTCCTCCACACTACCTTTAGCGGGGTTAACACTGATCCCAGACTTGTAGAGCATCTCCTCGTTGCTCCAGTCCCTGTTCCTCAGCACCGTCTTGATGCCGTACAGCAGCACCAGGCCCGCGCACAGACCCAGCAGCACGACCCTGGGGCCCCTGGTTCTCAGCCTGACGTACAGGGCCCGGATCCCCACCGTCACCAGCAGACAGAAGCCCATGCTGGGTATGTACAACAGCCGCTCGGCCACCACAAAGCCCACATAGAAGAAGAGGTTTGTGGCCGGGAGGAAGGGCAGCGAGAGTAGGCCCAGGGAGAAGACCACCACGTTCTCCGTGGAGGGGAGGGTGGCAAGGGAGGGGAGGGAGGGGTGGGTGGTCCGAGGGGAACATTGGTAGGTTTTGGTGAACCCATTCCCGTTGAGGGTGGTTTTCCCATTGGTCTTTGGAGAGCCCTGCTCTGAGTTTATGTTGTGGTTGTTGTGGTTGCCGTCTGGAGGATGGTAGCTGTGCCCATTGGTGAGGGCCTTCCCGTTCGCCAAGTGAGCTTTCCCATTGGTCTCCTTGGCCTTGGAGTCGGGGCTGCTACTGCTACGGAGGCCATACCAGGCCAGGAGAGTAAATCCAGCATAGAAGGCCACGGTGTGAAGGTTCCTCCAATCAGAAAAGGTCTTGATTAGCGGTAGAGCGTCCATGGACCAATCGAAGCTGAGCTGGACAGGGCATAGGAGGAGCCAGGCGTTGGTGGCGGGCAGGTAGAGGAAGGTCAGTGTTCGCGTGAGAAGGTGTGGCGAGTCGGCCGCCGGGTTGTCTGAGTTGGAGAAGTTGGGGGGCTTGTTACCCATCCAATAGAGACGAGCAGCCAGGAGAAGCACGCCCCAGGAGACCAACACACTCAGACTCAGCAGTACAGTGGTGTTCCTCTTCTGTAGGAGAGAGAAAACATTATAGGAATGTTATGGGTACTACCCTGGGACTTCTGTGAAACGTTCAGGGAACTTTTAGAAAACTTTAGCATTCTGAAAACGTTCCTGCTCGCATTCTGGGAATGCATTGGTAACTAGAAATAGTTTGTTGGCTGATACTAAGTCACATCTATTAGACTAAGTAGTAGATATTTTCTTTAACACAGAAGCATTTGGTTTTGGTTTATTTGGTGTGTATTCATATACATCAGTGCGAAATTTTGAATTTTGATTTCACATCACAAGGAATTTCTAGAATAGAACTGTTTAGAAATGAGGAATGAAATGGAAGGAATGTTTTTGCAAAAGCTGCCCAGGGCTCAAGTCGTGTTCATGCGCAATTGACACAGCCAAGCACTCTGTGTATTATTGGCAAGTCCTCTGAAAAAAAGTATCTACAACGGCCAGAAATAATATGGCTCTGTTGCTACACAAACACAGAAAGCATTCTTTGAGAAATTAAGCATTGATAGCACTGAGAGACTAAATGGGGGATATTAACACTTCACATTCATCAGAAAACATACTTGTGGGAATCTTTATCAAATGACCCTCCATGTTGGTGTAGACCTCTATTCATGTGTTTCAGTTTGATTTAATAGAATAATGCCCTAAAGGACAAGGATTCTTCTCATTTGACGGTGGGATGAGAAATATTGGTAGGCTAGGCCAATTCCAGGTGAACATATGCTATTACTGCCCAATAAAGTAGCTGTGAAACTCAATGTAAATGTATGCTAAGCTCATACCTACATTAATTACAGTTAGGCCTATGTACATTAAAATATACATTTAAATTAATTCCCTTTAATTTAACCAGGCGTTTCCTGGTTAAATCAAGGTTAAATAAAAATTGACCTCTAAAATGTTGGAGCACTGGTGCCAGTGGAGTTTTTAAACAGTTTCCTTTGCCCCAATAAAGACATGTCAAATAAACAGAGCACCTACTATACGTGACCAATAGACCAGGACACTGGACCCTTCTACCAACTGCATACGATGACATCACGGCTACACTGTGTTTCTCTCATTCTTGTTCCGTTCATCCATCTTCCTGCGAAGTAATGCCTCTAAATTTGATATAGAACAGATCCGTCCATGTATTGTAGCATGGTGTCTTGTATGCCCAAATAGGCTATGTGTTTAGACTAGCTAAGTCCCTTGAGTGCAATTTGACTGCACAGCTCAGGCCTAGGGTGGGTTCTGAAATGGCACCCTAATCCATACATAGTGAAGGGAATAGGGTGCCATGTCAGATGCTGCCCTAGTGTATGCTGGGAGAAGTAGAGTGGGGAGGGCCTGATTCAGATTGTTGGCCCATTTCAGTAGAGTGGAGAGTGATGTTTAATCAGCTCAGAGCTCACTGTGTCGGTATGTAGATTCTGTTTACAGCTATAAGAGGATTATTGCCGTAGCATGATCAGCGTCATGTTCCTTATTTAACACCTTCCACTGGCCTGTCACCACGTTCAGCTTTCAGCTCCATCAGGGACGTTACTGTAGTTAGAGCAGGACTAGTAACTTCAAAACTTCATTACAACTGCCAAATGTTACTAACCCATCCCCTCATGAACTTCTCAGAGGGAAATGGACTTTAAGAGAGATTGTTTGCTATTTTTACAGTTCCTAATGGCTTTATGAATACATATCTGGCATAGGAATTAAGACCTTTTTTGGCATGTTAGGCTCATAAAAATCTGGGAATTTTATTTTTTGATGAATAGATTAGAGCACTACTCGAATCAAAAAAGGCTGAAACAGAAAGCAGCCAGGGGACAACTGTATGATAAGTAGATAACTGTATGATAAGTAGATAACTGTATGATAAGTAGATAACTGTATGATAAGTAGATAACTGTATGATAAGTAGACAACTGTATGATAAGTAGATAACTGTATGATAAGTAGATAACTGTATGATAAGTAGATAACTGTATGATAAGTAGATAACTGTATAAGTAGATAACTGTATGATAAGTAGATAACTGTATGATAAGTAGATAACTGTAGGATAAGTAGATAACTGTAGGATAAGTAGATAACTGTATAAGTAGATAACTGTATGATAAGTAGATAACTGTATGATAAGTAGAGCTCAAATATCATTTCACTTTGTTTTACAGGGTCACACTCCTGGGCCCATATTCAGAGTAGGAGTGCTGATCTGGTTTAGTAAGAGTGCTGATCAGTCTTTTATATCATAATGAATATGATTATATGGACACGGAGGAACCTGATCCTAGATCAGCACTCTGACTCATACCTTGTGAATACGGGCCCTGTCCTCTGGACAGGTCAGCAAAACTTTAAAGTCTAGAGTTACCATTGCTATGGTTACGGAAGGTTGTCCGGTCACGTCCTTGACCCCCCCCACCCCCGCCCGATTCTGGCTAATTAAATCACATCTGTCTAGGCTTAGGGGTCACCGCAGTCCGGAAGAGAGAGGCTGCAGCTGTGAAAGGAATGTATTGACACATATACCAGTTGAACAGAACATATTGCTCTCTCTCAGGAGAAAGTTGGGGAAACACTTTACTTCAAGCCTGCAGGTATAACGCATTATGATGCAGTTTGAATGCATTATAACACTTGTCATAAGCATGTATGGCCCCCTTATGATGTATTGTGATCTCATAATCCAGTTTATCATCATCCGTTGGTCTGATGGTCTAAAGAAGAAATGTAATTAATTTGGATGAATCTGTATGGACTCTTTTTAAAATATTTATCGGCCAGGCCGACGGCATGAGGCTTCCTACTGTCCAGACAGAGACCAGGGAGTTTTCTCTTCTCCGTACTGTACAGTACAGACAGAGAGTGTGGCTTCCATCCACACACCGGCCTCCAGTGAACTCTGGCTGAATCTGTGGGGGTGGCATGACAGCCGTGTGTGTGTGTGTGTGTGTGTGTGTGTGTGTGTGTGTGTGTGTGTGTGTGTGTGTGTGTGTGTGTGTGTGTGTGTGTGTGTGTGTGTGTGTGTGTGTGTGTGTGTGTGTGTGTGTGTGTGTGTGTGTGTGTGTGTGTCTGTGTGTGTAAGTGTTTTCATCACAATCTCACCAGGCCATTGAACATTTCAGGCTGTTTCGCAATTACAGACCAAATGTACTCCCTACTTTAAATTAGGTTACAAAGTAAATATTAAATAATCTCAGAGCACCACAGAGATGAGTAGACTGAGTAAGAGTGTTATCCCCAGCATGACATAGGCAGCCAGGCAGCTGCACAGCCTAGGTCTCTAGTTCTCACCCTCTTTTCACACTCCTAAACCGCAGCGAGTCATGGCGAGCCGAACCATGCCGAGCCGAGCCATGCCGAGCCGAGCCATGCCGAGCCGAGCCATGCCGAGCTGAGCTGTACTGCACTGGCCTGGTCACGCATCTACTATAGTTACGGTTGTCACGCTGCAAAGGTCAATGTGAACAGAAAGGATCAGAGCCAGCACAGTATGGCTCCGGTTGGCACGGCAGTATGAAAATGGTTCGTCTCATTGCCAAAGAATGATGTCGTACAGTTTAAACCTGATGGATTATTTCTCAAACAATGTCATTGTGCTCCTAACTGTAAACAGAGAAAATCCTCTTTAAAAGTGTCAGTAGCCTACAGTTCAGCTGGAAGTAATGTACATTCAGGATATCAAATCAAATATATTCATAAGCACATAAACATAGCCCCAGTTAACTCTCAACAGAGAGCTCAGAGAGAAACTATTTACAAATAGGCCTGCTCAGCGAAGGTTATGACCATACTAGTGCGTACGAGTTTTTGAAACCTGCATCTCCAATTACCCTTAAATTAGGACTAAGGAGTTTATTAGGATTGACTTGTCCTGGACAATAGACATGCTTCATTTGTTTGGCCTTCACTTCAGAACTGAGAGTGTGAGACAATTTCATCTCTCTGAGGAGGAGAAGATTTCCTTTGAGATGAGGTACATGTGACTGTGAGATAAACCAATTACAGAAAATCTGTGTTTTCATTCTTCTCTTTCTGTAGAAAGATATCAAATATGACCGGGGAGATTTAAAGATTTTGGGGCTGAAGGGAGTAAGAAAATCAGAGGGAAGATTTGGATATTGATTTCTGAAGCAGAAAGCAGACACACAAAGGAAGAGGCTCTGTGTTTTCAAACAGAGGAGATGAGGTTATTGATGGGATCGTCTTGTTCTTCTTGTCTGGGGAAAATGCTGTATGAAAAATTCAATCTGGCTCCATTTCACCTTCCAGTAGGTTTCCTCTCCCAATTCCCCAATCTTTCCTTAATTTACTTGAAGATCAATCTCGGACTGAAAAGGCCAAAGCCGCGGTCTGTCGGCGTTGATGGCGATTCCTCAATCAGGGTAAATTGAGACAAAATGGTCGCTCAATTGTCCTTCAATTCTGAGTGAGAGTCTGAAACTCCACCAAATTCCTCTGAAGCACTATGAAGATAAACTCACCTGCTTACTTTTCTGCACTTTTTTATATTACGAACTTCAACGTTTCTCTCTGCATCATTCTATTTCACAACTCATCTGGCTATTCTGTGAAAAACTATTTTGCAAAAATAACTTTACAAATAACATTTGACTTAATTTTATGTGGATTGATTTGATGCGATTGGATTCTAGAGGTGCAGTCGAAGTCACCCAAGGCAATGCTAGGGTCATTGATGATTTATCTGTTTGAGTTAGAGTTACTTTATTTCCAGCGTCAGAGCAGCTCTCTTATTGGAGCTCATAAGATCTGTGGCTGGTTAAAAGAGCCGGAATAATCCCCTGCAGCATGTCAAAGCTGCAGTCCCACTCCGGCAAAGGCTTTCATCTAAACCCTGCGCTCTCCACAGATCTCACACACTGTGGATTATTACTGCTCTCGTCACTACATCTCTGCTTTCCATCCGCATGGGCACTGTCCCTCCCTCTCCCTCTGTCCCTCTCTCTCCCTCCCTCCCCCTCTGTCCCTCTCTCTCTCTGTCTCCCTCTCCCTCTGTCCCTCTCTCTCTCCCTGTCTCTCTCTCTCTCTCTCTCCCTCTCCCTCTCTCCCTATCTCTCTTTTAAAATAACATGGTGACCAGCCCATTCTTATCTCCTCATTGTGTTTGTCATTCATCATTAGCCATGTTCAAACATTGTCCTCTGCTGCGTGTGGTCCTCTAATACCCATCGTACTGTTACTAGTGTCTGTTGGCGCTGTTCAAGACGTGTTTGAAGACACAGCGGGATTAGGTTGACATTAGTTGACTCTCTCATAAAGCTGCCTGTGGACTGACAGAAAGCAGCAGGGGGAAAGAGCCTATGGACTTCCTCTATAAAGTCACGTCCCGTTTACACTCCCCATCCTCCTCATAAATCCTCCTGGTATATGGGCCTTGGTTGGGCCTTCTTGGACCATACTCTTTTAGTTAGAGTTAAAACAGTAACATTGGGTATGATAGCCAGGCCACTGTTGCACTCCTATCCCTAGCCTGATCCTTACAATGCTTGACATCGCAGCGCTGCCACAATATCTGGGTGTAGGGTGAAGTTGCCCCTAGTTTCCCCACTACTCAGAGACTGTTAAGATGGCGCCGAAGAGGATGGCTGACGTTTTACATGCCTGCAACCAATTGTGCTATTTTGTAAGGTTGTTTTTGCGTTGTTTGTAACTTATTTTTTTACTTATTTTATACATAATGATGCTGCTTCCGTCTCTTATGACCGAAAATAACTTCTGGACATCAGAACTGGGATGACTCACCACAAACTGGAGGAAGCTTTTTCCTTTAACGAGTCCGACGAGAAAGATATACTGCTCTCCTGGGACCAGGCCCAGATCCCCGTAATTTGCGTGAAGAAAAGACGGAGGAAAAGAGGACGCAGATCGGGCTGCCTTTGAGAATCCGTCGGCGAGCGAGTAAACTCCCACTACCATCAAATCTACTTGCTAACATGCAATCATTGGAAAATAAAATTGATGACCTATGATTATGATTATCCTACCAACGGGACATTAAGAACTGTAATATCTTATGTTTCACGAGTCGTGGCTGAACGACGACACGGATAAAATAGAGCTGGAGGGATTTTAAATGCACCAGCTGAACAGAGAAGCTACGTCTGGTAAGACGAGTGGTGGGGGTGTGTATTTTTGTCAATAACAGCTGGTGCGCGATGTCTAATATTAAAGAAGTCTCGAGGTATTACTCGCCGGAGATAGAGTACCTTATGATAAGCTGTAGATCACACTATCTACCAAGAGAGTTCTCATCTATATTATTCGTAGCCGTCTATTTACCGCCACAGATCGATGCTGGCACTAAGACCGCACTCAACCAACTCTATAAGACCAACTCTATAAGCAAACTAGAAAATGCTCACCCAGAAGCGGCGCTCCTAGCGGCCGGGGACTTTAATGCAGGGAAACTTAAATCAGTTTTATCCAAATTTTACCAGCATGTCACATGTGCAACCAGAGGAGGAAAAAAATACTCTAGACCACCTTTACTCCAAGCTTACAAGCAAAAACTAAAGCAGGAAGTACCAGTGACTCGCTCAATACGAAAGTGGTCAGATGAAGTGGACGGTACGCTACAGGACTGTTTTGCTAGCACTGACTGGAATATGTTCACAGATTCATCCAATGGCATTGAGGAGTATACCACCTCAGTCATCGGCTTCATCAATTAATGCATCAACGAATTTGTCCCCACAGTGACCGTACGTACAGTTGAAGTCGGAAGTTTACATACACCATAGCCAAATACATTTAAACTCAGTTTTTCACAATTCCTGACATTTGATCCTAGTAAAAAGACCTTGTCGTAGGTCAGTTAGGATCACAACTTTATTTTAAGAATGTGAAATGTCAGAAAAATAGCAGAGAGAATGATTTATTTCAGCCTTTATTTCTTTCATCACATTCCCTGTGGGTCAGACGTTACATACACTCAGTGTTTGGTAGCATTGCCTTTAAATTGTTTAACTTGGGTCAAACGTTTCAGGTAGCCTTCCACAAGCTTCCCACAATAAGTTGGGTGAATTTTGGCCCATTCCTCCTGACAGAGAAGGTGGAACTGAGTCAGGTTTGTAGGCCTCCTTACTCGCACACGCTGTTTCAGTTCTGCCCACAAAGTTTCTATAGGCTTGAGGTCAGGGCTTTGTGATGGCCACTCCAATACCTTGACTTTGTTGTTCTTAAACCATGTTGCCACAACTTTGGAAGTATGCTTGGGGTCATTGTCCATTTGGAAGACCCATTTGCGACCAAGCTTTAACTTCCTGACTGATGTCTTGAGATGTTGCTTCAATATATCCACAAACTTTTTCTTTTTCGTGATGCCATCTATTTTGTGAAGTGCACCAGTCCCTCCTGCAGCAAAGCACCCCCACAACATGATGCTGCCACCCCCGTGCTACACGGTTGGGATGGTGTTCTTCGGCTTGCAAGCCTCCCACTTTTCCTCCAAACATAACGATGGTCATTATGGCCAAACAGTTCCATTTTTGTTTCATCATACCAGAGGACATTTCTACAAAAAGTCAGATCGTTGTCCCCATGTGCAGTTGCAAACCGTAGTCTGGCTTTTTTTAGGACTCGTTTTACTATGGATATAGATACTTTTGTACCGGTGTCCTCCAGCATCTTCACAAGGTCCTTTGCTGTTGTTCTGGGATTAGTTTGCACTTTTCGCACCAAAGTACGTTCATCTCTAGGAGACAGAACGCGTTTCCTCCCTGAGCGGTATGATGGCTGCGTGGTCCCATGGTGTTTATACTTGCATACAATTGTTTGCACAGATGAATGTGGTACCTTCAGGCATTTGGAAATTGCTCCCAAGGATGAACCAGACTTGTGGAGGTTTACAATTTTTTTTCTGAGGCACCACCTCTTTGCTTGACATCATGGGAAAATCAAAAGAAATCAGCCAAGACCTCCACAAGTCTGGACGTAATCTCAATCGCACTCCAGACTGCCCTTTCCCACCTGGACAAAAGGAACACCTATGTGAGAATGCTGTTCATTGACTACAGCTCAGCGTTCAACACCATAGTACCCACGAAGCTCATCACTAAACTATGGACCCTGGGACTAAACACCTCCCTCTGCAACTGGATACTGGACTTCCTGACGGGCCACCCCCAGGTGGTAAGGGTAGGCAACAACACGTCTGTCACCCTGATCCTCAACACTGGGGCCCCTCCTGTACTCCCTGTTCACCCACAACTGCGTGGCTAAACATGACTACAACACCATCATTAAGTTTGCTACGATGAGACAGCCTACAGGGAGGAGGTCAGAGAATTGGCAGTGTGGTGCCAGGACAGCAACCTCTCCCTCAATGTTAGCAAGACAAAGGAGCTTATTGTGGACTACAGGAAAAGGTGGGCCGAACAGGCCCCCAATAACATCAACGGGGCTGTAGTGGACAGGGCTGTAGTGTCCACATCACTAACAATCTATCATGGTCCAATCACACCAAGACAGTCGTGAAGAGGGCACGACAAAACCTTTTCCACCTCAGGAGACTGAAAAGATTTGGCATGGGTCCCCGGATCCTCAAAAAGTTCTACAGCTGCACCATCGAGAGCATCCTGACCGGTTGCATTACCGCCTGGTATGGCAACTGCTCGGCATCTGACCGTAAGGCGCTACAGAGGGTAGTGCGTACTGCCCAGTGCATCACTGTGGCCAAGCTTCCTGCCATCCAGGACCTATATAATAGGCTGTGTCAGAGGAAAGCCCATAGAATTGTCAGAGACTCCAGTCACCGAAGTCATAGACTGTTTTCTCTGCTACCGCACGGTAAGCGGTACCGGAGCTCTAAGTCTAGGACCAAAAGGGTCCTTAACAGCTTCTACCCCCAGGCCATAAGACTGCTGAACAATTAATCAAATGGCCACCGGACTATTACATTGACCCCCCCAACCCTCCATTTGTTTTGTGCACTGCTGCTACTCACTGCTGTTTATTATCAATGCATAGTCACTTCACCCCTACCTACATGTACAAATGACCTTTAACCTGTACCCCCGCACACTGACTCGGTACCGGTACCCCCTGTATATAGCCTCGTTATTGTTATGTTATTGTGTTACTTTTTATAATTTTTTACTTTAGTTTATTTGGTCAATATTTTCTTAACTCTTCTTGAACTGCACTGTTGGTTAAGGGCTTGTAAGTAAGCATTTCACAGTAAGGTCTACACTTGTTGTATTCGGCGCATGTGACAAATAAAGTTTGATTTGATTTGAACGGGATCTTAAGCACTTACAAATTCATAACATATTGTACGAATTGTAATTCGTAACATATCATATGGAATGGATGACATTCTACACAATTGTGCACAATTTGTAGGGGATTTACTTTCAAAGCTACCGGCAGAAATGATACAAAACTTTTGTAGCATCACTTTAAGGTAAGGATTGGGGGAGAAAGCTGATCCTAGATCTGTACCGAGGGGAAACTTCACCCGGAGTATCACCTCTGTGTGGATGCAGTCCATTGGCCAGTGTTTTTGATGGAACTCTGATGTCATCAACCAGGGACATCCAGGCCGTTTACACTTCTCTTAACACGTTGGGCCTTTTGTCCTGACTAGGTACATTCCCCCAGTTAATCAGACAGGACTAGGGTCCGGCCTTCAGTGGCTGACTTTGATGAAGGGACCTCATTACTGAATACCACTCGCTATAAAGGCTGAAGTGGCGCTAGCATAGGGACCCATAATGGGACAGGTCATAGGTTCCCATCCCCCACTGGGATGGAGGGACCACTGGACCACCCTGCTTCTCTCTGGGATTGCTGTCTATAGAGCAATAGAGAGACTGAACCAGTGTTGTCAGGCAACTAAAGGGAAGCCAAACATTATCCATCACTTTACTTCAGATATGCCATATTGTTAGACCTACTAGCCAACAGATAGATTGTTACATTACATTAACTGATGACACACTGCTCTTTCATGCACATTGTTCTAGTTGTAGAAACAAGTAGCCTTCCCCACTTCTGTAGACATGCCACTAAATACAGAACGTGTGAGACTCCTCAGCTCTGGCACAAACAAACACATACAATCTGACCACAGACAAAAAAAGAGCGAGAAAGAGAGAAAGAGAGTGAGTGAGAGGGAATTACCACCGCAGGCATCATTTCACAGCTGAACGCCTCTGTGGAAGATAATTGCCACGGCATTCATCAAGCGGTCGTCAACCGCCGTCGCACTAATCTGCAGCCCCGGGCCTCATTGAGACAAACGAGGGAATCTACTGTTTCTGTCACACTTTAATTACACGCCAAGAAAGGGAACATCCAATCATATGCAGCGTCCTTCGCCCCGTGCATCCTCTTAAGTAGGGCCCAGAGTTTCCCCTGACCACATGACCTAACGAGGAAATGATAACAACTCTGGACCCTAATTACAGTATTATAGAGACCCTAGTTTCAGTATTATAGAGACCCTAGTTACATTATTATAGGGACCCTAGTTACAGTATTATAGGGACCCTAGTTACAGTATTATAGGGACCCTAGTTACCGTATTATAGAGACCCTAGTTACAGTATTATAGAGACCCTAGTTACAGTATTATAGGGACCCTAGTTACAGTATTATAGAGACCCTAGTTACAGTATTATAGAGACCCTAGTTACAGTATTATAGGGACCCTAGTTACAGTATTATAGAGACCCTAGTTACAGTATTATAGGGACCCTAGTTACAGTATTATAGGATATAACTACAGGCTATGACTAGGGACAAGAGTTTTCCTGGTCAGGTGACGTGGTCAGAAAGAACTAAGCCCGAGGCTTAAGCACAAACAAAAGATGGCTATCTTTGAAGCTTTGATAAAGGGCTCGGAAGCAGTTGACACTGTTATTGATGCTGTGCATGGTGAAGAGCTTATTCCTGAATCACCTATCCACCAGTCATTCTTTCACTCCTTCATTTCACACACCTTTATTTTGATTTGCTTCCTGTGCTTATCCAACATTCTCTGTTGATTGTTTTTGACAGGTGGAACGGAAGGGGAAAAAGAAGGAGGTAATACAGAGGCTATATGGCTCTGCCACTTTGACTGGAACACACCAACCTCTGCTCCACAGACTGTTGTTTCCTGGACATGTGTGCCTGCGTGTGTGTGTGTGTGTGTGTGTGTGTGTGTGTGTGTGTGTGTGTGTGTGTGTGTGTGTGTGTGTGTGTGTGTGTGTGTGTGTGTGTGTGTGTGTGTGTGTGTGTGTGTGTGTGTGTGTGTGTGTGTGTGTGTGTGTGTGTGTGTGTGTGTGTGTGTGTGTGGGATGCTAGTGTCAGGGCCACTGATTTGTAAATGTCTCTCTCTCTCTTTCTTTCTCGCTCTGTCTCTCTCTCTCTCTCTGTCGCTGTCTCTCTGTCTCTGTCTCTCTCTCTCTCTCTGTCTCTCTGTCTCTCTCTCTCTCTCTCTCTCTGTCTCTGTCTCTGTCTCTCTCTCTCTCTCTCTCTCTCTCTCTCTCTCTCTCTCTCTCTCTCTCTCTCTCTCTCTCTCTCTCTCTCTGTCTCTCTCTCTCTCTCTGTCTCTCTCTCTCTCTGTCCCCAAGGCCCCTCTACCTCTTTCATTTCAGTCTGATTACAGAACTAATAGGATGAGAAATGGAGTGCTGGCAGAATGGTTCACAACCCTCACTCCTGAGAGTCACTAATAAGTCAGGTAATAAGAAAGGATGGGTTTTACCTCACCCTCCCTTTCATCTCACTGCAGAGTAAATAACACAATCAGTTAAAATTGTCAGGAAATCTTTAGAAATAGCTAAGCAAATGCTAACATGCACATAGATAGAATTGGAATGCAGTGCCTCATTGCCCAATATGATGCAATAACAGAAGTGAATTATTGTTATTCTGCCATCACAGTAAAACCACACTGACTGGGCAGACAAAGAGAGGTGAGGTGCTCTCCTGGCACAGCGGGTGAGAACGAGTGGAGAGACACAGATAAGAGAGGGGAAGTGAGAGCATAGTTTCCTCTCTCTCTCTCTCTCTCTCTCTCTCTCTCTCTCTCTCTCTCTCTCTCTCTCTCTCTCTCTCTCTCTCTCTCTCTCTCTCTCTCTCTCTCTCTCTCTCTCTCTCTCTCTCTCTCTCTCTCTCTCTCTGTGTTCCCACACATTTGTTTTTGAGGTGTCTGGGGTCGTAATCGGCAAGCGATAGCCTTGTGGTCGCAGCCCCGGCATCTGAGAGATTAGGAGGCGGGCTGGGGTGCCATGGGAGAGGAGGGCTGGGGTGCCATGGGAGAGGAGGGCTGGGGTGCCATGGGAGAGGAGGGCTGGGGTGCTATGGGAGAGGAGGGCTGGGGTGCCATGGGAGAGGAGGGCTGGGGTGCTATGGGAGAGGAGGGCTGGGGTGCCATGGGAGAGGAGGGCTGGGGTGCTATGGGAGAGGAGGGCTGGGGTGCCATGGGAGAGGAGGGCTGGGGTGCCATGGGAGAGGAGGGCTGGGGTGCCATGGGAGAGGAGGGCTGGGGTGCCATGGGAGAGGAGGGGTGGGGTGCCATGGGAGGGGAGGACAGGGGTGCCATGGGAGGGGAGGACGGGGGTGCCATGGGAGGGGAGGACGGGGGTGCCATGGGAGAGGAGGGCTGGGGTGCCATGGGAGGGGAGGACAGGGGTGCCATGGGAGAGGAGGGCTGGGGTGCCATGGGAGGAGAGGAGGACTGGGGTAGGCCATGGGAGGGGAGGACTGGGGTGCCATGGGAGAGGAGGGCTGGGGTGCCATGGGAGAGGAGGGCTGGGGTGCCATGGGAGAGGAGGACTGGGGTGCCATGGGAGAGGAGGACTGGGGTGCCATGGGAGGGGAGGACGGGGGTGCCATGGGAGAGGAGGGCTGGGGTGCCATGGGAGGGGAGGACAGGGGTGCCATGGGAGGGGAGGACGGGGGTGCCATGGGAGGGGAGGACAGGGGTGCCATGGGAGGGGAGGACGGGGGTGCCATGGGAGAGGAGGGCTGGGGTGCCATGGGAGAGGAGGACTGGGGCATGGGATAGGAGGGTAGGACTGGCATGGGAGGGGAGGACTGGGGTGCCATGGGAGAGGAGGACTGGGGTGCCATGGGAGAGGAGGACTGGCATGGGATAGGAGGGTAGGACTGGCATGGGAGGGGAGGACTGGGGTGCCATGGGAGAGGAGGGCTGGGGTGCCTGGGAGAGGAGGAAGAGGAGGGCATGGCAAGGAGGCGAGGGTGATAAATGAGCCAGATGTGCTGGCAGTAGGCGAAATAGGAGCCGCGGGGTTGGCACCAGGATCTGTCGGCTGGATTTGGGAACTGGCCAGGTCCATTGTGTATAAGGGTAAGGGGAGGAGGGTACTGTCTGTTGAAAATACCTGCTGCACTACTGAATAGATTAACAGGGCCAGAGGGGGAGAAGGGTACTGTGTGTGAGTGTCTGTGTGTGTGTCTCCTCTAAAACCTTAAGGGTTGTAGATGGATGCCATCGTATCAGTCTTAATTGAGGACAGATGCTACAGTACATCTGTTTCTCTGCTAGGGTCTACTGGCTGTGAATACACAACCAGATCATTCCTGCTGAGCAGAGAGACTTCACCCTGCCTCCCTCCCTCACCCTGATCCTCTGGGCCTCTCACTAAAATCCCCTAATAACAGCTTTAGGATAGCAAGCTGCCAAAGAGGACTACAGCAAAGCTGCATCAGAGCACAGGGTGTGTAAGCACACATACACAGAGTTAAAATGTAACACTCTCTCTCTCACACACACACACAAACGGACCAGACTGTCCTTGCCCAGTAAATCCTCAAGGAGAATCTTTATTCTCCTATCATGATGTTTTTACAAGGGGTGCTATATAGATCTGAGAGCAGGATTTCTAATCAAACCCTGAGTGCCTGTGTGAGATACAGTATGTCACTGTGTCTTTCATGCACCGTGCCTGTCCTCATCCTGTATGTGGCAGCTCTAGATGGGTGTTTTCTCACAGGGAATAGGCAGTGTGTGTGTATGTGTGTGTGTTTGTGTGTGTCTGTGTATATATGTGTATCTGTATGTCTGTTTGTGTGTCTCTCTGTGTGTGTGTGTCTCTGTGTGAGTGTGTGTGTGTGTGTGTGTATCTGTCTGTGTGTGTGTGTCTCTGTATATATGTGTGTGTGTGTGTGTGTGTGTGTGTGTGTGTGTGTGTGTGTCTGTGTATATGTGTGTGTGTGTGTGTGTGTGTGCCTATACGTGCAGTGGAAGATAGCCTATAGGATGGTAACTCCTTCTCTCCCATATATGACGGCAAACAGTCCGTGTGAACGTCTGAGCATGCGTGTGTGTGTGTGTATCTGTGTATCTGTTTGTGTGTTTCTCTGTGCAGGGTAAAGGAATCCACTTGTACTACTAAGAACATATACAGTATATTACCTTTCTATGCCCTATGTGTCTAATTGGATGGACGCTGTACCTGAAACTGACTAGGCAGACTATGTAGCGGAGAAGGAAGTGTATCATTGTCTCTGCAGTGAGAGAGCATACCTTTCTTTTGTCACCTCAAAATAACCCTACTGCATGCCACAAATACACACACACACACACACACACACACACACACACACACACACACACACACACACACACACACACACACACACACACACACACACACACACACACACACACACACACACATATATACAGAGACACACACACACAGACAGATACACAGACACACACACACACTCACACAGAGACACACACACACAGAGAGACACACAAACAGACACACACACACACACACACACACACACACACACACACACACACACACACACACACACACACACACACACACACACACACACACACACACACACACACAGAAAGCTCACAGGAACACACACACACACACACACACACACACACACACACACACACACACACACACACACACACACACACACACACACACACACACACACACACACACACACAGAAAGCTCACAGGAACACACACACACACACACAAGCTTACACAGACAGACGTCATCGGGAAAAGATTCTGACACAGATGCATGTCCCAGTGTATCTGTTTACCTCAGTGAGGAGGACTCGGTGGAAACTGACCAAACTGTTGGATTCTGTCCCTCATTTCCTCCTCTGTATATATTTTATTTCCGTTTAGAGGAAGAAAAAACTCACTTATTTTGCATTCCTCTGCTGTGCGCATGGTAGTGGTAGGATAAATGCTTTCAAATTACACTCTTAATGAAAAACAAACACACACACACACACACGACTTCCCCATAAACAATCCGAATTGTACATACACACAGGAACCATTTGTGGTCGGCTGAGGTTTCCCCTCTGCAGGGGGAAGAGGAAATTGGATACACGCAGAGACACAAAGAGGAGTGCCACTTTGTAAACAGAGGGCAATGTTGTTTACCTTCCCCAGGAGCACGACCACCGCCTGGCGGAACCGGAGCCGCTGAAACACAAAGAGGTCATAAGCCGCTGATACGGCCAGCACCGTGACTCCCTGCTCCTTCCACAGCATGCTGGACGCTGCGCAGACCAGGCTCCCCAGCAGCCACAGCCACGTCCAGGCTCGGAGCCTACCACAGCCCCTGGTCTGACAGTCCCTAGAAGAGGCCGTGTAGGCCGAGCGGAGCCCGCAGTGCCTTGTGTAACAGAGAAGAGACAAGAGGAACAGCAGTGCTGCACCGACGTCGGCCCTCCCCACCACCCCCGCCACGGCTTCCGTATGCACCGGGTGGGAGGCGAACAGGAGTCCCACCAGAAGACTCCACGGACCTCCCCCCAGGAGGGGGCGACAGAGGGCAGTGAAAAGGCCTGTGACAGCCCCGTGAAGGCCCATGTTGACCAGGTGGTAGCCCCAGGGGCGCAGGCCGCCCAGGGCGTGGTTGAGGCGGAAAGAGAGGGTGCAGAGGGGTCGGAAAGACTTGTGGCTGCCGCTGTGGGTGAGCAGGGTGCCCCAGAAGTCATCATACAGGACGTTGGTCCACGGGGTCTCGGGGAGAAGGTCCTGGTTGGTCTTGATCGCACGGCTGTCGGGGAGAGAGAGAGAAAGAGAGAGAGAGAGGAGGGTCAGTGTCTGTTTGGATACCTTCTAGATGAACAGGGGTTTTCAGTCTGAGAGAGAGAGATAAAGTGGTAGTCATTGATGTAGCGACCGTGAGAGAATGGCGCAGATGAACCTTGTTGTGATAATAACTGTGATGGATGGAGCATGGTGTGAACACACACACACACACACTTTGTCAGGTGATTATTGGCCCCTGAGGCCTCTCCTCTATCTCACAATTAACACATAATTAAGGGGAACCCGGACGTGCCTCGTGTACACTAACAGACTGTGACAAATGAGATGATTCACCCCAGAGATGTCAAACTCTTCATGATAAATTACCCCTCTAACCACTAACACAACAGCTTCCTGGAAGAGTCAGTCAAAGACTTGTGAAATGCAGGACATGAACCATATACTGTAATTAGCTCAATCAACACACAGTCCATCTACCACAGACCATACTGTAGCTAGCTCAATCAACACATAGTCCATCTACCACAGACATTACTGTAGCTAGCTCAATCAACACATAGTCCATCTACCACAGACCATACTGTAGCTAGCTCAATCAACACAGTCTATCTACCACAGACCATACTGTAGCTAGCTCAATCAACACAGTATATCTACCACAGACCATACTGTAGCTAGCTCAATGAACACACAGTCTATCTACCACAGACCATACTGTAGCTAGCTCAATCAACATACAGTCTATCTACCACAGACCATACTGTAGCTAGCTCAATCAACACACAGTCTATCTACCACAGACCATACTGTAGCTAGCTCAATCAACACATAGTCCATCTACCACAGACCATACTGTAGCTAGCTCAATCAACACATAGTCCATCTACCACAGATCATACTGTAGCAGGCTCAATCAACACACAGTCTATCTACCACAGATTGTAGCTAGCTCAATCTACACAGTCTATCTACCACAGACCATACTGTAGCTAGCTCAATCAACACACAGTCTATCTACCACAGATCATACTGTAGCTAGCTCAATCAACACATAGTCCATCTACCACAGACCATACTGTAGCTAGCTCAATCAACACAGTCTATCACAGATCATACTGTAGCTAGCTCAATCAACACAGTCTATCACAGACCATACTGTAGCTAGCTCAATCTACACAGTCTATCTACCACAGACCATACTGTAGCTAGCTCAATCAACACAGTCTATCTACCACAGACCATACTGTAGCTAGCTCAATCAACACATAGTCCGTCTACCACAGACCATACTGTAGCTAGCTCAATCAACACAGTCTATCTACCACAGACCATACTGTAGCTAGCTCAATCAACACATAGTCCGTCTACCATAGACCATACTTCCCTTATTTGGAGAAAAAAAATATGTTTTTGTATAAAAGCTGAATGCATTAAAAACATGGCATAATGTATACAGTCAGTACACACAAACTAACAGTCAGTTTTTGGGGATTAGATAAGACGTATGTTAAAAATGGGACACTATAAACCTAAGAAGACACTGATCTCTACTGCAGTAGTCTAATATGTAGAGTCCTGACTATTAGTGCGAGGGAGGAGAGGGCCACCACTTGTTCACCATAGTTGTTATGACAGACGTGGCAATTAGTGTTGATGTTCCAGATACTCTGTTCCCTTATCACAGAACAACAGAGTGTGTGTGTGTGTGTGTGTGTGTGTGTGTGTGTGTGTGTGTGTGTGTGTGTGTGTGTGTGTGTGTGTGTGTGTGTGTGTGTGTGTGTGTGTGTGTGTGTGTGTGTGTGTGTGTGTGTGTGTGTGTGTGTGTGTGTGTGTGTGTGTGTGTGTGTGTGTGTGACCATGTGTGTGACCATGTGTGTGACCATGTGTGTGACCATGTGTGTGACCATGTGTGTGATAATGTCCGTGTGTGTGTGACAATGTCCGTGTGTGTGTGACACCATGTCTGTATATGTGTGTACTTATTATGTTGGGTTCATTTTGATCCAGTCGCGACCCTCTCTGTCTCACGGTTTGTTTGACTTGGGGGGCTCCGTTTTTCTCAAGCGCCAGTCAAACATTGTGTTTGAGTAAAAGAGATTGGACCGGGCGCAGCTCAGGACTTCCTTTGTGAGGAGATTAGGACTCAGTGCCAGCACAAGGACTAGATGAATTAGAATGAGAGGGAGAGAGGGAGAAATAGAGAGAGGGGTCAGGAGAGACAGCAGGAGAACCAGAAAGAGAGGGATATAGAAAGCAAGATGAGAGAGAATGAGGGAAAGTGACATGATAAGATGTGGAGAGAGGAGAGTGATGGGACAGAGAGTGAAATGTCTAGAGCGAGAGATCCAGAGAGACCTAACAGTATAGAGCTCGAGGGAGGGAGGGGAGCGAGAGATCTAGAGAGATGTAACAGTATAGAGCTCGAGGGAGGGAGGGGAGCGAGAGATCTAGAGAGATGTAACAGTATAGAGCTCGAGGGAGGGAGGGGAGAGAGAGATCCAGAGATACGTAACAGTATAGAGCTCGAGGGAGGGAGGGGAGCGAGAGAGAGAGAGATGTAACAGTATAGAGCTCGAGGGAGGGAGGGGAGAGAGAGATCCAGAGAGACGTAACAGTATAGAGCTCGAGGGAGGGAGGGGAGCGAGAGAGAGAGAGAGAGCTCTGACGTGTTAGTTCATCCCCATGGCAGTGGGTTAGTCTGTATTTTCTCCCTTTCTCTCCCTCTCCTCCAGCTGCACACACATCATGTTTTAGACGGTTGGAACTCTGTGTACCTCTGTTAATCACACCCATTCACCATCTAGGCTACCCCCTCCTCTCCTCCTCTCCTCTGTCCTTACCCACAACCCATCACTCCTGTATCCTCACTCCTCACTTCCATAAAATTAACACAATAAAAAAAGGAGATTTTTTTTCAAAAGAACACCCCTTTTGTATTTTGGGATTTTAAATTGAGGGGAGAGAGTGCCCGCCAGCCTGAGAGAGTGCCCCCCCCCCCACGTACGACAGTAGAATACAAAAGAGACCTCTCTAAGTCAGTCGCTCCGGGAGACCACTCTATCCCACTTCAGAGACAGGGCCAATGAAGCCATCAGCACAGCCAGTCAGCACTACTGTCACCCTCCCCCTTCAATATCTAGGCAGCATCCCAAATGGCTCCCTATTCCCTAAATAGTGCACTACTTTTGACCAGGGTCTCTGTTCAAAAGCAGTGCACTATATAGGGAATAGGGTCTCATTTGCGACGGATCCCTATAGCTCCTGTCCAGACCCTTACAGCCAGCAGAAGTGGGGAGAGAAGAGCGGAGGTGGAGGAAGTAGGGGGTCTGATTTAAATATTTTAATGATTTATCTCCGGTGAGGATTGAGACGTAGATGGGCTAAGACTCAGGGGAGGCTAAAGGGTGGCTACACTGGAGCTTGTTAGTGTACTACTTAATGCAAGACCCAAACACACACACACACAGTAACGTAGGCACAAAAATATACAGTAGAACAAATACGGTATTAATATGAATTAACCTGTGGAAAAAACAGGTAGTAAAAAAACACTAGTATGATCTGAGATGAATCCTGTACCAACTGAGTGATGAGATGATGTGGAGCAGAGAATACTTAGGAATAGGCAGTATTCCGTCTTCCTCCCTCCCAGCCCGGTCCGTCTCTCAGCAGTGCAGAGCCTGAGAAACTGACGCTTGTTTTTCCCATTGAGAAAACAATCCTGGGAAACGGAGGAATTCTCCCTCTCTGCCTCACGCGACGACAGGCTGCACTGAGCTCTGAGGTCAGCACAGACACAGTGGTGAAGGAGAAATTAACCATTTGATATATAGTATACTAATGAACCATTTGATGTATAGTACACTAATGAACCATCCACACCAGTTTAGCCAGCCATTCATAACATACTAATGAACCATCCACACCAGTTTAGCCAGCCATTCATAACATACTAATGAACCATCCACACCAGTTTAGCCAGCCATTCATAACATACTAATGAACCATCCACACCAGTTTAGCCAGCCATTCATAACATACTAATGAACCATCCACACCAGTTTAGCCAGCCATTCATAACATACTAATGAACCATCCACACCAGTTTAGCCAGCCATTCATAACATACTAATGAACCATCCACACCAGTTTAGCCAGCCATTCATAACATACTAATGAACCATCCACACCAGTTTAGCCAGCCATTCATAACATACTAATGAACCATCCACACCAGTTTAGCCAGCCATTCATAACATACTGATGAACCATCCACACCAGTTTAGCCAGCCATTCATAACATACTAATGAACCATCCACACCAGTTTAGCCAGCCATTCATAACATACTAATGAACATCATACCTCATCAGAAAATCTGCTATTATTTGTCTTATGAATGAATTAGAGGAAGTTTAGATTGCTGAACTGAAGGAGAAAGCTGTGGTGAGACTGAGAGAGGCTTGGACTTAGTGTCAGCGTTGATTGCTGTGATGTGGACTGAGCCAGCAGTGTGTATTAGACAAGAACCCATATTCACAAAGCATCTCAGAGTAGGAGTGCTGATCTAGGATCAGGTCCACACCTGTCAACATTCACCTTTTGCTACTATTTCTGTCAAGTCTACGCATGCAATTTGATGCACACATTTGATAAATCCAAAGTATACAACACACAGAACACAGAACACACTGCAACTGCCTCTGGAACACAATGCTGCAAGGAAAACGCAGCGTTCCATTGGAAATGAATGTACTTCTGGTGTACCAAAATGTAATGCTGCTATCGGTGTGATCGAGATGTAAGGCTGCAGTGATTAAGTTAAGACTCCAGCCCTAGGTAAACATGCTGACCCAGCCGGACTGGAGAGAGGAGAGACACTCTGCTATCTAGTTAGTAAACACACCCACACATACACATACACAGACACACACACATATATGGTTACCCACACATACACACATATGAAAGTGTGCTCACAAATGCATACAAACACAGAAGTACACGCATCAACCCCAGCGACCCCGACACACCTGCTGTGTTTTGATCTGGGGATGGATTAGCCTTTAGTGTACGTTCCTCTTTATGTCCCCATAAAACAAACAGGGGACATTCATCAATATCTCGTTGCTAAACACTCCACTCCAGCCTTCTGTAAATATTTGGTCCTCCGGCCAGCCTGAATGTCTACAGAGTGTATTATCCTGCACATGGAACACTGATGAATCCCAATGTGTAAAGAGCAGAGTTGTGGTATAGAGTCACATGACTTGGACTCGAGTCTGACTCCAGTCACACACTTGATGACTTGAGACTCGACTTGATAGAAAATAAAATAACTTCAGGCTCGACTTAGACTCGGAGCCTCAAGACTCGGGACTCGACTTTGACTTGAGACTGATGACTTGAAATTATCTGGCCAAGTTTTGTAATGTTTTGTCACTCATTTTGTGGCACAGAGTCTACGTGGATTACTCTCCATGCATCCAGAGACAGTAGCCACAGCATCTCGCTTGCAAAAAAACCTGCAACAGATTCGCTAGTGAAACCCACACGTGGCACTCTGATTGGACCAGCAAACCGTAAATCAACACAGGTCGGGTGGTGAACTAGCGAACAGATTGCTGATTTGGTGAACAGCTATAGGATCCTTCTTATGCTGTCTGTCTGTCTGTCTGTCTGTCTGTCTGTCTGTCTGTCTGTCTGTCTGTCTGTCTGTCTGTCTGTCTGTCTGTCTGTCTGTC